>NC_056737.1:1393874189-1394154189 GCF_019279795.1 Protopterus annectens | reverse complement strand
GTATGTCCCAATCTTTGCCCCCCAACCCCAATCACATTTGGCTTTGGCTAGATGTCTTACATTAAGATGTTGAGAGGTATGGTTCTCGTGTATGTTTAGTTGTGTTGTTTGGCCTCTAAGGCTCACTTCATGACTGAATGGAGTCCTGACTCATTGAAATAGTCTGCATACTCGATTAACAGATGTTAAATAAACGTCTATTCATAGTCCATTACAGAAAAGATGGTGACCCCCATCTCTGCACTGTGGCTTATATATCCCGACTCAATTACATGCAAAATGCACGGCCTCTGTAACAGTGCAGGCCTTACTTAGACTGTCATGAAATGCTTGTCATCCATATATATATATATATATATATATATATATATATATATATATATATATATATATAAATATTTAGTTCATTGCAAAATTTGCATGATTTTGTTGGGATATAAAATCCCAAGACAAAATAAGTAGTTGATCTGTTACCATTGTATATTGCAGTACTATAGTGTTAGAGTTATGAGAAGATAGAGGGAAGGGATGAATCTGCAATAATTCAGAGTTGTGTATTATATGTCAAAGTTAGTGCTGTACTCAAAAACATAAAATGTGAGGACTTTCCCATTATGAAATATTTGAATCAGTCCTGTGATTTACCGACTACGTAAATGAAAATCAGTAAACCGGTCTTATTTGTAATATAACATTGCCGAACTCGTACACCATTGGCTTTCATGTGTAACGTGTGCGTTATCATATAGTCTTAGTTATTAATTTATGTTAGTGTCCTGTTAACTGGAGTAACGAAGTAATGATGTATAGAGTCTAATCTTGAAATAAAGACATGTGTGTCCCAGGTGGGACATCCCAAAAATTGGAAATAGTGTCCTATTAGTCACTCATTTCACCAATGTAATATGTTATGTGCTGCTGTGGGACTCGGACCAGAAATGCTTGCTTATTAGGCGGATGCTCTAACCACTAAAGTATTGTGTGCTGCTTCATTTGCATATATATTCCTTGTTATCCTCCTCAGCCTTTGCTGCTGCTTTAACCGTAGCTAAGCGATGGGCATAGCCATGCACCTACAGTTAGCTGTACTTGGGGTTTAACAATGAAACATACAAGGGTGTCTTCATTTTATTTTGATGTACTGTTGCTGTTGAACACATGGGGACTGCTGGTGGGGATATGCTGACACTTGTGAGCCATATCACTCATTTATTTACACATTCTTCTGTTCTACTTTGCAGGGGCATGTTTATTCTGAGAGCTCTGCTCTCAGACACGCCCGCTGCACTCGCCCATGCTCCGTGTAGCATTTGGAGTTCAGGCAGCATGCCTTCATTAATATGCATGGTGTGCTGCATCTTCCTCTTCAACTGACGCTTCCATGCAGGACTAGTATATTCCTGCATGGAAGATTAGTAAATCCAGGGGATTGTGTTTACATCCTGTATTGATTTTGTGAGAACCTCTTTGGATGCCTGACTTGTTGCATGAGCATGATCAGGTACATAAATCAGCAGCAGAACTTGATGCGCATGAGCACCAAAAAAAGACGCAAGATGGATGAGAATGAAGACAGTTGACACAGTAGTAGGTGTACATTAAAACTGATTGGACTGGAGCAAAAAAACTATTAAAAAATAGTGCGTAGGAAGGCAATACCACCAGCAAATACAGAACATAGCATTTCTGTAAAGTGTTGTTGGTGCTAATCACATTTAAAGCCTGTCTCCTTCCATTAAAAATGGCAATTCACAACATGTAGCAAGAACCAGAAAGTTGATTTGATTTCTAATAGTTTTCTCTCTACCTTCTGGACAGTGTCAACTGCCCAGTTATAACCATAAAATGGATAAGATGAAACAATATGCATGCAATTGCTGAATGAGCTGCAAATAGCTTTGCAGTCTCAGTCAAGGCATTTCATGCTGTAAGCAACCTACTTTCCTTCATTTTCTTTATTTTTTGATAATATGCTTTTATTCCCTGGGTTGTTGTATCAGTGTGGTGTGCTACCCCATCTGCAAACTATAATAAAGTGGGTACAGTCAGTGCGCTTTTCGACATGTGCCCTTCCTGCTAAAACAAGTTTAAAGGTGAAGAATGATGTTTGTTATTTATTCTTCTCCTATATTTACTTCTTTTTTTTACTTTTTCTGTTTTAGGACTTGGCATTTTGAGTCATAACATTTCAATTGAGAGTCAAGCAGTTTACCTACTACCCGTCAATTTCATTTTTTGGCTCATAATTTGTAAAAAAAATTCAGTATCCAAAATCCTGAACTAAAAATGCAAGAAATCTTTTTTTGCAAGAGACAAGACCCCTGCTCATGTCCCTAAATTATATATATCAACTCCACTGTTGTACAATAGTGAAGAAAAGATAAACAACTCTAGGAAAGGTCTACACTGGTATGCACAATATAATACAAGAAATTGCAGTAAAATGCACTGTTAAATTTCTTAATTAAAGCTACTCAACCACCAATGCAGTGATCAGCTGTAAGTATGCCGAGCCAAACAAATTACATGAAACATGGGCAGATATAATGCAATTAAAAAAAATGTTAAAAACATTCAAAAAAAGGACACTTGGTATGGGAAGGAAGTGTATGCAAATTCTCTTCTTCACAATTTAGAGAAGATAGAATGAACTACACTGCAATAATTCTCTGAGACAGGTAAAGCTACATCAATAGGTAGTTAGTACTGGGCTTTCTATAAGAGTTCACATGTTATTTGCTTGTCATATACTTGCTCACTGCCACTTACTCCGAAAGGCAAGTGCTCAAGTTTCCACTAACTTGTTCTGTAACTAATTAGCCCTACCAATACCCTATCCTGCAAAACTGTATAACTCTAGCACCCTAACCCTAACCCTAAAACACACTTCTCACTCCCTAAATGTAAAGCTCCCTTCCCACTTTCTAAATATACTTCCTAAATATAAAATATTCTTCCTGCTTCCCAACACTAAGACTTCTGTTTAAATTTTTAAATCTAAGACTGCATTCCTGCTCCCTAAATCTACAATTCCCTTCCTGCTCCCTAATCCTAAGACTCATTTCTTGTTCCCAAATCCTAAATCTCCCTTCCCAGTCTCTAAACCTAAAATCCATCCTTCCACTCCCTAAACCTAAAAGTCCTTCTCTGACTGGTGTGCAAATCTACATTCCCACCACCTCATCCATGGCTGCCACATGTACCTTGCTCAAACTTAGATAATGTTTTTGGTTAAGCTGTGGGAGCTGCTTGTCTGAAATCATATTTGAGTCTGAGCATGAGGTGCAGTCTACCTAAGCTACAAGATGCTCCAGTCCCTGACTTCAAGATGGTGGTCTTTGAGTATATGGGAATCATGTTGTTGTAGAACACCTGTTAGTATCTCATCTTTAACACCATTGTCTGTACAGTAGGTGAGATGATACCAAAACCTGAAGGTTTGTGTTAAGACTATAATATTTACAATTATATACATAAAGAAGATATAACTCTTAATCAAAGAACATTTCTAGGGTGATATTACATTAATATTACATCAAAAATGCTAGTAAATACTTTTCTTAATGAGATTCATATTACTTGTAACAATAAAAAACTGGTTTTAAAATTGGCATGCTTACCATTTATAAAAGATTTAACATGGAAATCCAGTGAAAATAATCTTTATTTTCCCCAGACATTGGACTATGCTCACATCAGTAAGCCTGATACTAGGCATGCAATATTTTGTATTGCAAAAGTTATGAGATTTATTTTAAAGAATAAAAGAGCCAGTATTTTACTTATTTTAGGAACTGTTTTTATAATATTTTCTAAATCACCTTATTGATTATGGGTATTTTCTTTGGAAGTAGTGATGGCAGCTGTCAAAAACATTGAATCAAATCTTGCTTACAACACTGCTGTCTTAGCATAAGCTGTTTTCCAGCTTGTGTAACCTGCTTATTATACTAACTGTTACCTCAGGCATCTTTCCATTATACACAGTAAGCATTCAAGAAGTACACCTTGTCTGCTGGGATATCCACATAAAAGAATGCAGCTATCTGTATAATCTGTGCAGCTGTGACTCTATTAATGTTTACTTATTCCGCCAAATCCCACATGACAGCATTGCAGCGGTGTTCGTCTACTTTTTCATCTATGCTTCAGCAGAATGACAACAGCAAAAAATGTCCTTTCTTCAGAAGTACTTTAAGTAAATTACTTATATCCTGCTTTTTGTTTGTTTAATTCTTAGGCTTTTAACAAAGTCTGCAGTGCATGTAAACTTAATCTAAAATGTCATGTGAGATTTTGATGAACAAAGCATGTGAAAACTGAAAGTTACAAGTTCAATGTAACTTAGTATACTGCCAACGACTGTAATCAAAAGACTCTTATTAATGAATTATATCATAGACAGAACAGAAGTAATCATATGATCTGTACTTGATTATATGCCAATTTCTTTGTGAAAATGAACAGAGGAAATCTTCAAAACAATAATAAAATGCATTAAGTCTGAATATAATAAAGTGGAAAATGTCATGCACTAAGGGTGCTGATTTTTTTTTTCATCATGACACTAAATCTTGCTGTATTAGATTAATCATTTCTTCAAAGTGATGGTGACATTTAGTCACAAATTCAGTATATAAGTACAATAACCATTTATTGTCATGGAATACCACTTCTAATGGAAGACCTACCAGAATATTTTTTTCACCGGTGACTGGTACTTATGCAGAAGCTACAAGATTTACCCTGTAATTTTCAACACTTTTCAAGGAATCATAAATTTTGTGATATGATGCACAAAAGAAAAAAAATCTTTGACACGCATATTTTCAGTACAGCATTAAGTAACAAGGAAAGACAGACAGACAATATGCCACATGTGTATACATATAGGATTTGGCCCATATCATGGACGGCAACTTGTTGATGTCCTGTTTCATGAATTTTGCCTTTTGTATAACCCTTGAGAAATGGTACTTCACATTTTTTGTAGATACACATGCCGACACTGTGCGGGGATTCACCTTCTATACACTCAATAAATATGAATGTACTCTTTGGTCTCAACATTTCTGGAAAAGGGGTGCAAACTCAATAAAACAGGAGTCTGAAGACTATGCCATTTACAGCGTGGGCCATACCTCCTCCCTAACCCCCTGACCTTCCAGATCTATGGAGCACACCTCCACCAACCCTAGACCCTGAACAAATCACTTGGCTTTTACTTTAATCCTACATAATTGACCCTGAACGAATCAATTGGCATTTACTTTAATTCTACATAATTGACCCTGAGCAAATTACTTGGCTTTTACTTTATTATTTATTTATTTATTTTACATTTGTTTATCGGGATAGTTCAACTAGATATATGCTTATTTTCAGCAGAGGTCCGGGGAGGAAAGCTCCAAAAAGACATTCAACAAACTGTTACATTTTTACAGTTTAAAACACAAATAAAACACAAATAAAAGGATTTTTACACAATAAAACAAACACAAAAACAGAAACGCAAACACATCGTTACATTTTTACTCAGATGGAAAATTCTAGACAGTTTTTTTAAGAATGATAGAGTATTGAATGCCTAGTAGGCTAACCTGGTAGTAGATCCAAGGAGATCATAGGATTTATAAGTTAAGAAACAATAAAGTGTAGGCAAAAGTCCTCCATGTGCACACGAGTGATGGTTAGAGTTAGTCTGGTTAGAACAAGGACATAGCCATCGTTTTTTAAAGTACTGAATCAGACTTTTCTTGAATTGAGGTAGAGAGAGTTCAGATGGAATATTAGCAGGAAGAAAATTCCAAGTTTTGCCAACAGAGTTAGCAAATAGAGATTTACCGGCTGTGTTGTTGGATTTGAGAGTTCGAACTAGTAGTCTTTCAGATGAATGAAGTGAGCTAAGTTTACTGTAGGAGGTGATGAGGTTTTTAAGTACAGTTGTATTATCTGGTTAGTACAGGATCTTGTGTGCAAGTATTAGTTGGTTAACCTAAAGTAGGTTAGGTAGTTCAAGCCATCCTAGTAGATTTAGGTTATGACAGTGATGAGTTCTGTAGGCTGCATCGGTAGCAAATCTAGCAATGTGATTGTAGCTGCTAGAAAGTTTATTAAGATCAGTTTTGCTGAGGCTTGTAAATAGAAGGGAAGCATAGAGGAGGGTGGAGAGTAGATGTGTATGAGGAATTACAGTTCTGTCTAATGGTGTTAGGAAGGGCTTGATCCTATATAGTGAGTCAAGTTTTTTATTAACTGTTTTAATAGTTTTATTGATATGCAGATCAAACTTAAGGTTATTATCTATTATAACTCTTAACAGCTTGGTTGAGGAATCTGGGGAAATAATGGTGCCGTTGTTGGATTTTAATGTAAAGGTAATAGGAGCAGACCTGTGAGTAGGGGAGAAAAGCAGCAGTTTGGTTTTATTAGTATTTAACATGAGATGATGGTTAAGGAGCCAATTTTCAACTGTGTTAAAAGTATTTTGGGATAGAATCTGCAACTCTGTAGGTGAAGTGTCAGGGCATAGTAAAGTGGAGTCATCCGCACATTGAATGTATATTGCATTTGGGATGACCTTATACAAATCATTGATGAAAATGGAAAATAATAGTGGACCTAGCATGGAGCCTTGGGGTACTACAAGGGTGATGGGTAAAAGGGTAGATAGTTTGCTCTGCCATAGGACAGCCTGTTGTCTACCACTGAGATATGATTGAAACCATTGGATGGCTTGGTCCTGTAGGCCGATGGATTTCAACGTGTTTATAAGTATTTGGTGGTTTACCATATCAAAGGCTTTTGAAAGATAAAGAAAGATAGCAGAGGAAAGTTTATTATTGTTTCGGTGTTGGTTAATGATGTTAGAGAAGGAGAGGAGGGCTGAGGTTGTACTATGGAATGGTCTAAAGCCATGCTGGGTGTTGGATAGACAATTATTATGGATAAGATATTTCAGGAGTTGATTGTGGATGCATTTTTCCATAATTTTAGCCAATGGTGACAGAATAACTACAGGTCTATAGTTTAAAAGTTCGGTAGAGCTGCCCCCTTTATGGAATGGGATGACATGGGATATCTTCCAGGTGGAGGGAATGGATGCTTCAGTTATAGTTCTATTGATCAGGATAGTAATGGGGTATGCTATGGCATCTTCAGCCTTTTGTAGATATTCTGCAGGGAGGAGCTCAGCCAACAGGGTGGTAGGCTTTAGCTTTTTAAGTAATTTGCGGACCAAAGATGTACAAACTGGCTTGAAGTTAAAGGGGAGTTGGGAGCAGGGAGTAGTGGCTGGAGAATATGGGCATCTAGGGGATAATTGGTTAGCTAGGTTCTGGATGGTTGTTGTAAAGAAGCTGTTAAAGATATTGGCAATTTCTGCTGTTTTTTTTTAATTAGAATCCAAGGAGGTATGAGTGGAGGACAGTCCTGGACTAAGGAGTTTGTTTATACCTACCCAAAACCTTTGTGGCTTTTTAATCCTACATAATTTCCCAGCTAAACAAACAAACAAACAAACACAAAAAAACAGCACCTGAAAACACAAAACAGCTTGCCACTTAAATAGAGACACCCAAGCTACTTTACTAAACAATCCTGCTTAATTAATATCCCCTTTATTCCTTTTCTTTTTTTCCTAATATTCATTCAACTCCTATCCCATCACAAGAACACATAATGTCTCAGGCTATTACTGAAAAAAAAAAAAACAATGCTAATTCTTTATAATGCATGGAGATTTACCTATTCCCCTATATAACTTACAGGGAACCAGAGTAATAGTGGTATGTGTTTTACAATTTAGAAAGATGTAATTAGTGCCACACAGAAAGTGACCACCAAGAAGAGCATTGGGAACATGAAAGCACTTCATTAAGACTTTAAAAAAGTCCAAAGTACTTAATGGCTTCCCACAGTTCTACTGTTGTGGGCATTGAGTACTGTTAATTCCTAGCATGCGATTAGCACTTACCTGCACTAAGGGGATTTGTTATACACCTTTCTTATGTCATTGAATTTGGTGTACAATGCTGACAGTCTGTGCACTACAGATACTATAAGCACTAGCCCCACTAGCGGAACGTGCCCCCCTTCACAACCAACCTCCCCATCTTTGCTGAAAATCTTGGCTAAAAAAAATGAATGCAGAAAATTGTATATGTGTGTGTTGATGTGTGTGTGTGTGTGTGTGTGTGTGTGTGTGTGTGTGTGTGTGTGTGTGTGTGTGTGTGTGTGTGTGTGTGGTGGGGGTGCAGCCCACAGGTCAGAGGCAACTCCATATTTCTCTTGAGTAATTGCCAATGTAGCCACAGAATAACCATGTAATATAACACCAAGATGCTGTTTCACCATATGCTAACTTTTGGGGAGTCAGGTATACAATAAGAAGTGTGTAGCACCAATGCTTGATGTTACTGATGGCCTTACAGCCTTACTAATTTAACAGAATAATACATGAGAAAGAACCAGGAATCAGTAAGCAAGTCAAAGCATTCAAACAGGACAAAGAGCAAAGCAAACCAGGGATGTACTGCAAGACCAGGAAAGCCAAAAGGATACCAGGCACTGTGGACTAATTTCAAATTACAATCAATGGTAAATATACCTTCAGCCACTCAAAGGTAATCACTGTCAGGCTCTGCATCTGCCTGCACTGCAGCACTTTACAAATCATGAATCTCTAATGTCTGTCATTATTGATGCGCTAACACCCTTAGATAATCATAACCAAACCAAAGTATATGAGAAAGAGTGGAGAATACAAGTCATACAGGGCACTTTACACTTGTGCAATGAAAAGAAGAAAATCAGAGGCATGCTGCAAGACTAAGAACACCTGGCATGCATGGAGACAGCAGAACTCCCTGAAATGTACTTCACCCCCTCCTACTGTCTCACCATCAGTTATGTGTCCTACATGTCTCCTTCTTCCAACACTGCTTGTTCCTACTTCCTTAATTAATTTTAGGATTATTTTTTTTATTTCCTTTTATATTTATTGTCGAAAGATTTTACTCTTCTAACATATTCTGGAAGAATCACACCAAGTTCTTGTAAGCAAGTAAAACAGCTTTATTTTACATGCATGGAGATCTGCTACATGATAGTAATATGCCAGCAGTCTGGCTACTTGTACTTTAAGTTCTCCTTATATAGACCCTCCTGCACGTACATACACGTAGCACAGAGGACTTTCATTAAAATTGATAGTTTGATTACTTGTTTTTACCAGCCAGTACCACAGTTATTCTTGCACCATTAACTTTATCAGCAGTTTAAGATTAACTCCTGCATTCCTCAGTGATCAACATTTTCCAGAACATTTCAGTTTGCATGCAGTGAACATTTTTCTGCTTAACCCTTTAAATACAGAATACAAAATATGTTGACTTCAGTATTTTTCCACATTTCCCCCCTTATAACATTTTGTATACTGTTTATTTTACACAATCCCAGATACGTTGTATACCTTCTCATAATCAGAGAAATATGCTTTTGTAGCATTGGCAGAGATAACCTTCGATATTATCATTTTGATACATGGTATGCAACAGCAGCCAAGCAGCAAAAATATGATTGCACCAACACATACAGCAATTAAAATGTTCATCAACACAGAACCCCAGTTTCCAAACAGATTTTGGAAAAAGTCAGTCAAGGGGTTTGGACCAGGTTTAGTCAGTTCAGAAACTTGTTGAATTATTTCAAGATGGCTCTGAATCGCGTGCTCGTTATCAGGAATGAACGAGCAGCACTCCTCGTGTATCAGAGCGCAAGTACCTCCTTTCGCCGCTAGGGTGAAATCGGCGCCATACGGTTCTGCAACACTACTGTTCTCATCGCCGTTAATTCGTCCGTCACCAATTCTAGCGCTGAAAATGTCGCATTACTCAGAGTCTCTAACAGTTTTGACAGTTATCTCAGTTCCCAGATGGATTTTACTGTCCCATATGCTGGCAAAATACCAGCCCAAGCAATTACATCATCGCCTAGGTCCATATGTGAGAGTCCTTTGCTGCTGACGTGTGCCAAGTCATGGTGATAAATCCATGACGCATCAATGTTACCAACGGGATTAATAGGTTTATTAAGAGAACGTGCATTTCATATTTTACCTTGAGGCAACGCATTTGCGTGCCTGATAGCTGGTATCAGATATCCCAAAAAACAACTTCCTGACCAGCCATATGGTAACCATTTATATGCTTTCCTACCACAAATAAAATAACAATCATTTGTTTTGATGGTAATATTGGTTGCAAATTCATAACTCCCATTTGGCTTTAGCCCTTAAATAACAGGCCATATACATACAGCATTTTTTCAACAAAACTAATATCATTTACATTGATGTCTTTTTTTATAGCTCCAAACTTGGTCTCACACTGCCCTTCTAGGGTACAATTATGAACTATTGTCAAATTACATTGGCTCAGCCCCACCTTAACTTTCCCAATCTTTTGAAAACACACTGTTCCATTTTGGCGCCCAGAAGAGGCAGCCACCTTGTCTCTCAGTGGTACTTCTGTGGTTTCAAACAACAAACTATTCCAAGTATCATTTATTCCCAGAGGGCTGTCCCTAACATTAAGCCACTGTGTACAGTAGGTATTGCAGTACATACCCAACAATTTGAGACATTCATTGAGGATGCATATGCATATTTAATCGCTTGATATGTATTAAAGTTTGGATGCCAGCTGGTGTGTTTGTCTCTTTTGAATGGCTAGCTTCATTAAAAGACAGAAATGTCCAAAACAGAAATATTACAATCACAATAGTTATAAACAATAAAACATTGCAATAGAACCATTTTCTCTTATTCTCATTATTGTCCTTCATGATTGCTGCTGTCTGTTTGTTCCTCAGGGGAACTCAAGTCTTTATTTAACTTAAAATGTTTTATGATTTTGCAGTGCGTTAGGTGGATCCATGAGGACCTTTCTTTAATCCGAACTGCTGTTGGAGTTGCGATTAGCACCTGGTAGGGGCCCTCCCATTTGGGGGATGCCCAATTCTTGCGTTTTATTATTTTGATCCAGACCCACTCGCCGGGTCTGATTTCCGTGATCTTGTCGTCTCTTGAACCTGAAAACAATCATTCGTTAAACAGCTGTTAGTATTGGTCAGCATTTTCCTCATGTACTCAGCTATCTTCTCACCCCCTCACGTTCCACAGGCAACAAGTTTTGCCACTGCGGACGTAATAAGGTCTCCCATACAACAACTCAAATGGGGTGACTCCTTTTGAGGTGGGAGTTGTGCGCATGGAAAGGAGGGCTAGAGGTAGACAGGTAATCCAAGACTGATGTGTCTCGCCATGAGTATACTCAACTTGCCTTTTAGAATGCCGTTATGGCATTCCACCAACCCTGCTGACTGTGGGTGGTAGGCACAATGGTGTTTCAATTCAATTTGGAAAACTGTAGACAGTTTCTGTATGATCTGATTGACAAAATGCGTGCCGTTGTCAGAGTAGATGCGTGTAGGAAGTCCAAAGTGCGGACGATGTGATTGACCAAAATTTTAGCCACTGATTGAGCATCCGGATGTGTCACCGGAAAAGCCTCAACCCACTTAGTAAATGCATCTACTATTACTAACACAAACTTCTTTAGTTGTGCCGGGTCAATTCGATGAAGTCCATACATATTGTATGAAAAGGATAGGGGTGTTGGAAATGATGCCGGAGCAACTCTGACCCCTCCCGTGGTATTTAGCACATACTATGCAGGATAGACAAAAAGCGTTTTGCATATGCAATGAAACCCTTGGTCCAAAAGGTAAGGTGGATAATTCTAACCATAGCTGCAGGGCCCAGATGGGAAGGGCCATGCACAACTAGTGCTGCATATCTAAAAAGATTAGTAGGCAAAACATATTTATTATCCGGTCCCACATAGATTCCTTTGTTCTGCCTAACACCATACCTAGTCCAGCGTTGTTTTTCCTGTACTGTGCTAAGTTCCTGCATGACTTGTAAGGTTTGCAAATCAAATTTATCTGTTGGTTGTAATTCTGTAGGTGTGGTTTCAAGTGAAAAGGTACTGGACATAGCTGCCTCTTTGGCTGCTTTGTCTGCTAGGGCATTACCAAGTGATACCGGGTCCTTAGCACGGGTATGAGCAGCGCATTTACAGATGGCCAAACCCCGTGGCCGTTGGACGGCTTGTAGTAATTCAAGGATTAGGTCTTTGTGCATAATGTCTTTCCCCGAGGTTGTAACCATCCCCCTATTTTTCCATTGCTGAGCAAACACATGCACCATAGAGAAGGCATATTGACTATCCATATAGATAGTGACATTCCTGTCCTCTGAAAGGAGACATGCCCTTGTCACAGCAATCAGTTCCGCTGCTTGAGCGGATAAGTTCCCGGGGAGTGGTCTTGCCTCTATTATCTGAGTTGCAGTAGTAACTGCATACCCTACCTGCGTGGTGCCTGTTTCTGTTTTGCGTGCTGACCCATCTACAAACAGTGTCCAGTCCGCATGTAGTAAGGGTTGATCTTTAAGATCCGGTCTTGGTAGAACTTTAGAATGTATGAGATCTAAGCATACATGCGGAATACCGTCTTCAGCAACAGGTAGCAATGTCGCTGGATTTAAGGTAGTGCATCTCTCAATTGTCATGTGTGGCTGCGATAACAGCGTAGTCATACAAGATAAATGTCTGCTAGGTGACAGAAATGTTAACTTGTCCTGCAGAAGGATGACTGCTACAGAGTACGGAACGTTTAACGTAAGATCATGGAACAATACCAACGTGGCAGACGCTTGTACCGCCAAAGCGGCTGCAATTACTGCTTGCACACAGTGTGGTAATGCTCGTGCTACTGAGTCTAATTTGCTAGAGTAAAATGCCAATGGTCTTAACTTATCTCCATACATTTGCATTAAAACAGATGTCATAAATCCCTGCTTGCAATCTACAGTCTGTATAAAGGTCTTACTGTAATCTGGAAACCCCAATGTTGCTGACCCAGCTATCAGTTGCTTGATCCTAGTAAATGCCTGTACTGCCTTGTCTGTCCAGTGCAGCAAATCTTTGCCGCCATCGGTATTGCAAAAATTAAGTCTGATAGCGGGTGCACTTCTTCGGCGTAGTTGGGAATCCAACTACGACAGAAGTTCGTAATGCCTAAAAAGGACATCATTTCTTTTTTGTAGTTGGCATGGGGCTTGTAAAATAGCATTCTTTCTGCTGTCATCTAATCGCCTGCCCTTCCCAGAGATAGTATAACCCAGGTAACGACTTCTAATTTACAAAATTGTAACTTAGACTTATTTACCTTATGTCCTTCGTGTGCCAGAAAGTGTAGTAGTCGAATAGTCTCGGACTTACAGAGTTCTTCCGTAGTCGCGCCAGGAGGATATCATCCACGACAGCAGTAGGTGGCACCCTTGGGCTGGTTGGAACTGAGCCAAATTGGTGGACATCTCTTGTGAGAAGATGGTCGGACTTTCGCAGTATCCCTGCGGTAACCTGGTATAGGTATAACGCTTGCCCATAAACGTAAATGCAAACCAAAATCTACTATCTTCCTGCAAGGGAGTAGAGAAAAAGGCATTACTGATATCAATTACAGAAAAGTAGTTATCCGTTGGAAGGATATCGTTCAGCAGAATAGACGGATCCGGGACTATGGGGGCCCGAGGTACCACCGCGGCATTTATTGCATGTAAGTCTTGTACCATCCTCCATGTCCCATCTGTTTTTTTTACTGGAATTAAGGGCGTATTACACGGTGAGTCTGTGCACAGAATTAATACTCCAGCTTTCAAAAGTGCTGTGATTACCGGTAAAATGCCCTCCTCTGCCTTTCTGCTCAAGGGATACTGCCGTTTATGAGGTCTAAATTCTGACTTGGGTGTAATCTTTACCTGTCCTGCCGTTCTAATCAGTCCGATATCGTGCTGACCCTGCGACCATAATGAGTTTGGAATCATCTGCAATTGAGATTCTTCCATGGGGGTAAGGAGACATAGTCATAATGTCCCAGGGGATTGTATCGGTTTGTCTTCCCTGAGGTGCACGGTCGGTCTGGCTTGTGTAACCCAGTTAAGTTTTTGAACCTGAATGCCCTTACCTGCCAACTGTTCTGGTGTCCATCCTACCCATTCAGTTATTTTCTTACCCACGAGGTACCATGACATTCCTTCACCCTCCGTGACTGAAATATGTGTGGTTAATTCATTCTTATACAGCAGCTGCATATCCCTTGTAAGGCTACATGTGACTGCAGAATTACCTAGTGTGTCCCAAAAAGGCTATGCAATACTAGTTTGGTGACTTTAAAACTAAGAAATTTCTTTTCGTATTCTAAATCAGGTCCGACACATCTTCTGTAATACATTGTGCAATGTAATGGATCTGACACCTTCGGATTTGTTATGCCGTATTTGCTTAATGCCAAATTTGTAAGAGCCGTCACTACACTCTGGGGGCCTGTCTCTATCAAATCATTACTATACCAGTAATGTAGATCTCCCTGCCCCTCTAATAGCATTGCACTATTCAGTTCTATTCTCCTTGCCACCATCCCCGTGGAGGTTGGGACGGCTGCTATACCGAACACTTGCATTAAATCTCTTCCTAGTAAATGTACTGGGCAGATTTCTGAAATTATTACTCGGAACCGTATGGTTTGGTTCGTCTCTGGGTCGGTAAACCACAGAGGTTTGGACAATGGCTCTTTGTAAATACGACCATTTGCTGCTTTTACAAGCACATATTCATCCGAGGTAACATCGGATGATATGGCAGTACTTCTGACTAACGATCGAGAAGCCCCTGAGTCACAAAGAAATTCTATGTCTCGGCCCTCAACTTGCAATGTGATCACTGGTTGGGATTCCAATTGCATAGTTGATGCTAGTGCTGTTAGATTTACCATTTGATATTTCTCATTTTCTGCCATTTCCTGTCCCCACCCATCGCCTTCACTTGTACCTACTTCCCCATTCTCACTTTCTTCTTCTTCCTCATACCCTCCATCTACGTCTTTTTGACCATCATATAGTCATGCGGTACCACCGAAGCAACCATCGGTTTCTCCGGTCCTCTGCAATCTCTGGCGAAATGTCCTTTCTTACCGCACTTAAAACACTCCCCTCTTTTGCCTACCCTCGAAATCCTCAGAATGACTTATGCCTCCCTGTCCTCGTCCTCTTCCCCTGCCACGCCCTCTTCCGCGATTTGCGGAACCTTGAACTAACATTAAAGTTCCATCTTCACTAACTGTAAAAGTCTGGGCTTTTTTGTCTTTTTTTCCTTCAGGTATTTCTCAGCATGTCTAGCATAATCCATAAGGGGCTGTAGACGCGCTGTCCTGTGTGTGATCATATGCTTTTGTATAAAGTTACCAATGGCTGTCTTGCAGCCCTTTAGGAATGCATTTTCAGTTGCTGTTCATAGGGCGAGTCATTTGCCTGATTTTCTGCCTTAATCAACCCACTATGAGCATCAAAACATTGTGTGAGACGATGTAGATAATTGTCTACGGTTTCGTCATCTGATTGAACGCATTGATTAATGCAAGTCCAATCTGCTTTGGGCTTCCAATGTTCTTCTATTTTATCTAGGAGAGTCTTTATTCTGGTTCTACACACTTCGGAGTTAAACGGCAAGGCTCCCCCTTCCTCTGGTAGCAGGGGGTCCCAAGTTCCGCAAATAAGGTGCCAATCAGGTCCTAGGATTTGCCTTATTACTTGTTCAAATTCTACAGCGTTTAATCTATAACTCATTCTCATGCCCCTACGCCTGTACGGAATTTACGATATCTACTTTTGGATGGGGAATCCTCTACCGCTTTCGGATATCATCCCGGGTCCACGGTCGGTAGACCAATATGGTAGGACCTCGCCTTCTGCGCCTGCTTGAGGATTTGCCACTTCTATCAGTGGGTATTCCTCTCCTTCCTGATCTACCTTCTCCTTAATTTTCCAGTCCCCTTCTCTCCTAATACTTCCGCCATGTAAGTCAAGAGTGTTGGCAGGCTCTCTGTAATATAATACGTGGCGTGGGGGGGACACTCACCGAAGCCTGGTATTGCGGTGGGTCCTGGTCGGGGGCACCTCAATAACCTGTGCAGGGTCTGGATACTGGATGGGAGGGGCCGAGGGATTCTGGTGACTACGACTGACTATGGAAGTTTCATTATCTTCCTTTTGAACAAAGTACACATCTTTTCACTTGAATTACCACACCCTTTTTCAAATTTTGTTCCTTATGTTTTTTATTTGCTTCCTCCAGCCATTTCTGTGCCTGGGGAATCCCTACCTTCTTTTGCTTCCTTGTCTTATTTCCTGCCTGTTTGCGCAGTAATCTTACTAGATTTTGACATTCTGACTTATTTAAACATCCACTAAACCCATGATCTTTTTTCCATTTATCTAAATACTTTACATTCTTTGGGTGTAAATCAAACATAAACTTTTCATCTTCAGTTTTGTCGTCGCCTTTGGCGCAACTGGTTCCTGTTCCCATTTCTCTTACGAGAAACTATTCCTGTTCCTGAGATCTCTTGTATATGGAATCTATTCACATATACTCCTTATACTTTGAGAAAATTAAATTTCTCCCTTGACTAGTCCCTTAAAATTTAGACAAAAATTCCAATCAGAAACAACAAAAATAGCTTTTCTTTTGCTTACCTTTGTGATTCCTCCGCCCTGTTTCGCTGCCACCTCACGGATTGAATCTGGAAAGAGTGACTGGCCTCTAATTTCAACCTGTTTCAGTTGGAGGTCTTTCATTCGAGGAGAGCCTGATCTCTCTCCACCTGTGCAGGTTTTCAGCCTCTCTTTGTTCGATTCGCCGTGCAGGGGCCGCCCTAACGTTAGCCAGTTATGTCGAAAAGATTTTACTCTTCTAACATATTCTGGAAGAATCACACCAAGTTCTTGTAAGCAAGTAAAACAGCTTTATTTTACATGCATGGAGATCTGCTACATGATAGTAATATGCCAGCAGTCTGGCTACTTGTACTTTAAGTTCTCCTTATATAGACCCTCCTGCACGTACATACACGTAGCACAGAGGACTTTCATTAAAATTGATAGTTTGATTACTTGTTTTTACCAGCCAGTACCACAGTTATTCTTGCACCATTAACTTTATCAGCAGTTTAAGATTAACTCCTGCATTCCTCAGTGATCAACATTTTCCAGAACATTTCAGTTTGCACGCAGTGAACATTTTTCTGCTTAACCCTTTAAATACAGAATACAAAATATGTTGACTTCAGTATTTTTCCACATTTATTTAATTACTCAGCTCTATATTGTGTACTACAGGCTGCTGGGTCTTTGAGAGACAGGGAAGCACTGTCCCTTCTCTTCCTTCGGTCACTTACTTCAAGCTCACAAACAGCCCAAACCACAAGGTCACGGAAAAACATTTGTCTTTTTGCCTCTCTTTCTCTCCCTCTCTTTTTGAAAAAACTAAACAGGATGAGTATGATTAAGCCTCCCAAAACACAATACAGTGTCCCAAAGGATTTGTGGAAAAGGACATTAGGTCACTCTCTTCTGATTTATTTATTTATTATTGATAGCACTTCTTACCTGGACAGTGAAACATTGGTATAAGCAGCCATGAGAATAGCCCTCAGTAGAAGAAGAAAGGAAGGAAGAAGGGAAGAAGCAAATCACCAACAGCTTCTGCCTAAGGTAAGTCCACAGGCAGCCACTCTCCATCCCGCTTAGTCTTCCTGGCCATCAGAGGTAATACACTGCTCCACAAGCTTCATACAAACCAAATTAGATATCACCACATAGCAAAAACTCAAATTGGATTGAGACTTGGTTGGTGCACACATTAAAAATGCACACAGTTCAACTGATATCCCAACACTAAGACACGAAAACTCAATTTGTCACATGGCAAAAATGGCAAACCTAACAAAACTGAGCACAGTACCCCTAAAACATTGCGCCATAGCTGCAGCCACCTCAGTGAACACCTCCTCTTCTATTCTATCTACCAAGAAAGAAATCATATCTGCCATAGTTCTCCCTCAGAAAATGAAACTCAGACCTAAATTACTTGAAGAAACCATAGCATCAGCAAATGAGTCTCTTGCTTTTCTTGGTCGGTTGGATGGTAGCAAGAACATACTTGTTTATTCCACACTGCTATGTCACAGAAGAGACCAGTAACCCTGTGACAAAACTATAATTATAGTTGCCTAACAACCTCCCACCACTTACATCACTTCTTTCCTCTCCTAACATATACCCACAAGCTCTGCTTACCTCCTTTACCTGTCCCCTTTCTCATACTTTGAAATGTAACCAGTCAATTGAGTGCAGAAACCTCTGACAAAAATTTCTGTTAGCACACAACATTAAGTATTTTATTTCATAACTACTATAACTCAACAAAAGAATAACCACTACTAAAACAATAACATATTTCACTCTTTGCTTGAAAGTCCAACTCGTATAGACTATTCCAGAAAATAGTGCTTGAGTAAATACAGCTCAGACACATATTAAGCACTTAAACGTGAGCTGTATGCACTCAAAATCAAGCAAAAAGAAAAAAAATACAAAAAGCATATCATGCCAAATGTAAGTATTATGATGTTCCAATGTTTTAAAATAATAAAACTATATCTAGCTATATATGTCTATATACATTGACTAATATAATAATGTTACATGCACATATGCATGCAAAAATGCACTTCCACACACAAGCTGGCACACACACAAACACATATGAACATGTCTGCACATGTGCACACACATGCACAAACACACACAAACACACATAGGCACACATGCATGCAAACACACAAGCACATAGATATACATGTATATACAAATAACCAAGACCAATTGTTTAATATTTATTCTGACAATATGGAATACTCATTTGAAATTTAAGAGCAGTTGTACCCCAAGTAATGCTATAGACTTACCACAAGCTGATGGTGATACAAATAAGACCCCAATAGAAGATAAGAGACTGGAAAATAACTTGCTGATGTATGAGAAGCTACAGTGGCAGTGATTAAGCCATGAGGAGTGCTTCACAACTGGCATTAGTCATAGAGAACTGCATATGCTAAAAATGCTCGTATATAGACAGACATAACCAGAAGTGCTACAAAATGGCAAATATTAAACCTTAAGCTGAATATGCAGTACATGAGCTTCATAAATAACTTTTGTTGAACATTGTAAGTTGTGCAAAAAAAATTCTGAAAAGTGAAACATTCATTTAATGATACTTAAGATTTAGTTGTTGTACAGGAAAAGCACCTCATTGCAATGAAAAAAGTGCAAATTGAAATAAAATATTAACAATTTTAACAAAGGGAATATATTTAGATGACTCAAACATACTTGGCACGTTGACATCATGAACATAAACCAAGAATCTCAAAGAATTCAGAGTAGGAATGTGCATGCCTCAAGTGAGACACTGGATTTGAATGTAGTCTTTGAATGCAGCCTCTGAAATGATAGCATGACATTTCTGCACAAGAGTCACACCATCAGAATTCTTCTAATTTAAGCTATTAATGAGCAGCATCTTCTAGTTAAAATTGGGGAGTCCACCACAACCTCAACAAAGAGGCCAGTCACAAGCAGAGTCGCTCTGGGATCAGTCCTGGGGCCACTTTTTTGGCACTTACTTCTCTGAAGTCACGGCTGATGTTAATGGTCTCTGGCTAACTACATTTGCAGATGATTGCAAATTAGGAGCTGTCATTGAATCTCCCACTGACAAAAATGTTCACCAGAAAAGGCTGACAAAGACAAAGGTGTCAGAGCTATGGACTAATACTAAATGCCAAGAAATGTATAATAGTATCCTTCAGGAAGTCATCCACCCCTGGTAACTTCTAAGAGTTAACCTTGTAGTCAGGAACTTGGGGACACACATAGACATTAATCTTGACTTTGACCATCAGGTATCTGCAGTAGTGAGGAAATCATTCTCTATTGTGCCACTTATAAACAAAGGTATGACATCTAGGTCCAAACTGTATTCAGCATTATTTAGACCTACCATTAAGTACAATGCTGATGTTGATATGTACCTAACCAGGCATATCTAACAATTGGAACATCCACAGAGGTTCGGAACTAAAAGAATACAGAGCACAAGGAACATGCCTTATGCAAACCACCTCAAGACCCTATCCTTGTATTCTGTATCCTACAGGCTGTTGAGGGGTGATCTATGCCTGACATACAAGGCGTTGTCAGATCCCACACTGATGGATCTCCTACATATCTGCAAAACACACAGTAACAGAATTGCCCATTCTGAAAACTTAAACCTTGCCTATGTTATGAATAGGACCTAAATTTGCAAAATGGTATATTGTTCTAAGGGCTAGCTATCAGTCAGAATTCCTTAAATCACATTTGGTTAGCAAAAATGGCAAATGGGAAAGGAGCATAAGAAGCCTAAAGTGTGAAAGTCATAGGAAAGAGGAATTGAATTAAACTCACTGAAGATTAAAGGTGATTGAGAGATGTGAACTGGGGTTGGCAGAACTCACGGACACTGGGATTTGTTGCTTCTAGTTAGTAAGCATGCAGACTACCAATGGATGATTTCTCACCTCACTATAAGGAAGACTTTGAACCCAAATAGCTTTCGTGACCCATTACTTTATTATTCTCATTCTGATGAAGCAACATCTCAGTGAATATGCAGACACTGCCAGGTGATGTAACACCTGTCTTGTTAATGTTCTAAGGCACACACATGTCAAACTATGACATGAACATTATTTCTAACTCTATTGATGTCACACTAATAGCATAACATGTGCAACTACCACCTCAAATTTTTGTGCTCCAACATTTGTCAGGGCCTGAGCTCTTTTGAGTCACACAAGTTGCTGTAAGCCATGAAAGAAACAAACATGCACACACACACACACACACACACACACACACACACACACACACACACACACACACACACACACACACACACACACACGTGTGTGTGTGTGTCTGTCATTAGGTTTCATACAGGTTTCTACATCCAAAATGTCCTTCAATTAGTAAATAGCAGATGTTTCCACTAGCTGAGATTTTCTTCTGTATTGAGGCAAATGTCACTTCCAAGCATTATTCCTTTTGTTTCCAAAAGGAAAACACTGCTTCCACCCAATGCACCTGTATTAAAAAGTAAATGTCTCTTCTATGCCAACTTTCCCTCTGTACTGAGGCAAGTATTTCTTTCTCTTGAATAAAAAGCGTATCTGACTAGTATGGATACTGCCCTCTCTTTTAATTCCCTACCACCAAGTGTTCCCATTCAACAGAAATAGCCTGCTGTGTTTAATCGTAAAATCCACAATTCAGATAACAAATTGTATCAGAGATAAAGATAGTACTTTATAAAATAAATTGTATATGTTCTGTATCTCAATTTTTTCACTTCAAAACACTAAAAGCAGCAAAAAATGCTTGTTAATTAGTATCCAATGTGAGTTACCTAAGTCGGGAGTGACAGGCTTAATAACAATGGTTGTGGCGGGAAGGTAGCTCAACGGTAACACTTTGCAGGGGGCAGGTAGTGTAACAGTGAGTATAATCTGCCAAGGGCAAGAGTCAGTCAGTGAGCCTCTTTATGAGTTGTTCCAGGCAATGAAGTAAGCATGGAAGCTCACACACCTGTCGAGGTCTCTGTAATGAGAACATTGCTCACACTAGCTCTTACAAGGGAAGCAGAGTGTATGGTGAGCAGAAAAGCCCTGGTAATGTCTTGGATAGTAGCCCATTTTTATTTTTTTTTTTTATTTATCCTTTATTAACCGGGTTACTCCAACTAGGCTAGTGGTCTCTTTCCAGGGGAGAACCAAAATGGTATTATTAGTAGTAAAGGAAATTTTGCCAGGGCATCTGGGAATGTCTCCTGCACTTTTTGATAGGTGCTGTAGGACCTTTTACATCCACTTGAGCTACCACCAAGTGAAGCAGAAGAGACCTCAGTATAATATCTCATGTGAAGGATGACACATTCAGGAGGGCAGCACCCAGTTATACAGCTTTCATTTTTCATTACCAAAGTCACTAGAGAAAAAAAAGAGAAGCTGAAGATCAGCAGGCAGTGGGAAGACAATAAAACAAATTATCTTCTTCTGTTAACTGATGGAACCAACCCATGACAAAAGAAGCTGTACCTCACACCTGCAGCTGTATTGTAGTCATTTGTTTTTCTTCATACTATAAAGCAATAATAAGCAATACAAAAATATGGAGTAAATGTTAATCAGGCAAACTGCCAGGGCATCTTCTGGCTGTAAGCAATTTAATGAACCATACCCTTCTCTAGATGGTCTACACAGCATGACATTTTCTCATATTTGCAGCAGAGTCTTGTTTGAATCATGAAATTATTGGATCATAGGATCTCCTAGGCAGACCAGTCTAAGGATCAATAAAGCCTTGCTTGTGCATCTTTCATATAGTACCTCCTGCCTGCATAAGACAGGCCCAGGGGATATTTGTAGCTACCCATCCAGTTAATAAAGTTCACTATAAAATCGTCAAGAATTTAATTCTTTTTAATTCATCAAATAACTAGTGTATTTAAGAGATGGGGTATCCATTGAGAAATGATTCTTTCACACATACATGCCCTGTTTATTTGTTGATGAATATTTAACTCCCTAGTACAAGGGTTGCTGTGGCGATAGTTTAGTGAAGGTAGAGGAGAAGATCAAACTGGATAGGATCTTTAAAAAAACAAAGCAACACAGAGGCAAGGAACTGTTCCTCCAAGATTTATTCCACTAAGCACTTTTGTCTTGTACAATGACAAAACTTCATCAAATACCGTTAAAACCAAACCCCACATTTTATACACAAATGAACATGACATCATCACCAACAGATCCATTTAAAGAAATACACAACAGTTTAAAATGTTTTAAAAAGAATCCAAAACCTACATAATAAGTGGAAACCTATTAAATAAAATAAATTAATACAAAATATATATATATATATATATATATATATATATATATATATATATATATATATATATATATATATATATATATACATAAAATGTATGCAAGCATAAATAGATACAATAACTGGCATAACTTCATCTCACCTACACAAAGCTTTTAACTTTAAGATGCATCCAATGGATGCAGTTTCATTGAGCCCAGGCCAACCCACTGCTTTTAAGTGAAGAATCCAATAAGGTTCTTTTTTCTCCAACAACAGTTGCCATGGAGCACCCCTATCATTTAGTTTCACCTGCTCATCCACAATACATTGAAATTGATGTTCAGGGAATTCTGATAAATGTCGGTATAGGGCATTAGTAATTTTTCTCTTTTTGTTGTCATAAGTATGTTTGTAAATACGGTTTCTTAATTTCCGTTCAGTTTTCCCAATATGGAAAACTGGACAACTCTGACATAATGCCCCATAAACCACCCCAGAGCTACTACAATTGTATCTCCCATTAATTTTTACTAAATAGCCATTCAGTTTAAATAATTCACTAGTATTGATGAAAGAACAAAAATGGCAACATCCACATTTTGACATTTGCCAACCTCTCCTATCACCTGAGACAAAGGTATTAAGTGGTCTTTCCACCAGATTTTTTAAGTTGTTGTCCTGCCCCTTCTATATACAATGACAGGTTTACAGCTAATTCTTGGTCTAACCACATGATCTTCAGTCAGAATGGGCCAATTTTTGAAAAGGATATCCATAATACATTTAAAATCAGTAGCAAACTTAGTAATGAAGGATATTCTAAAATTAACTTCCACTCCAGGACTTCTGTTCATATCACCATCCTGATTAACGATCTCTGGGGTAGGGAAGCTAGTTGAACTCTCAAGATGCAACATCCTATTCCCAGCTACGCTATCACATTGTGTAAGGGGAAACATAATAATTGAACCTTTATTTTCTAATATTGGGGTGTAAAATCCTCTAGCTCATTTGTTGACTATCTCCAGTTTAATGTCATTCACAAATTCATAAGGGTATTCCCTTTTAACAACCATATCTTCTAACAAAGCTGACAGGGGGCATGGGTTGAATGATAGAGCCTCTATAAAAACTAAGCTGAGACACCGTAGGAACGTGAAATGATTCATAATTTATTTATATGTTTTTGGTTTTAGTTTCATCAATAATTAGTTATTAATATGTCTATTTACATGTTCTTAGATCACTATGCATGCTTTTGATACTTTGTCTTATTTTATATTAGTATGTTTTAATGTGGAAGAGCTCTTTAAATGTTTTAACTTTCTATCACTGTTTTTAATTGATTAATTGAGTTGCTTATATGAGGAGAGGTCTATTGTGATTTCTATACAAGGATCTGAAGAAGCTGTAATGGTGAAAGCGCTCATCCGTATGTTTTATGTGCACATTCTTTGGAATTAAATTTGGTGCTTTGTTCTTACTTTCGCTGTACTCCATCTCTCTTGTGATTTATGTTACATTTACTCTACGGAACTACAGTGTTTACTTGCTGAGTGGTGGACTATATCTTTTACTTATTCAGCATATTTTTTTCTGCCTGCCAGTAAGAGTAAGACTTTTTCTTGAATGATGGCGAATCTTGAATTGGACTATGTCCCGAGAAGTGAAGACCGTGGGACTGGAGTTTTGCAGGCGCGCTTTCAACAGTATTTAAAAGAGACTGTTAGTGCCTCTTTGTTTTTTGAGTCTACGGCTGTTTCCAATGATGTCATGACGCTGACTTTGAACTCGGAAAGATTACATGCTACCCTGGATAGTATAGAGAAGGAATTTATGAGACTTAAACGACTACAAACACAGTGGATGCATTTTCAGTTCTGCCTTGAACAACATATTATTCCGCGAGGTCTAAGGGTTCTCAATATGCCAAATCAAGGCAAGGAACATCCAGACTTACTTGCGAGATGTCATTGTCTCAATATTGAGGTGAGTCGCAAGTATTTGCAACTATTAATTGAGTTCTTCCTCCCTGAGGAGACTAGATTAACAGACAGTATAAAGAGTAAACAGCAGGAGCTCTTTAGTGTTTTTCCGGACAAGGTGGTTACACCACTGTTTGAGAACCTGCTAGATTGTGTGTTGGCGTATGAAAGAAAACTACTACAGCAAAAAAGACACAAAGCCACCAGGGATATCAATGATTTTAAACTGGGCAATGTATTTTTATGGCTCAGGATAGGACAGGATTCCACTACAATGAATCAGATGCATAGGGACTTATCCACTCCTATGTCCCCTAAAAAAGTCAAGGGATCTACACACTCCAATCTCATCAACAATGTTACAAGTAACAATGCAACAAATGGCATGAATGTGGGTGATGAGCTGAATGGACATAACAACATCATTCCTTTGGAGGTGGACTCTGTCCAAGTCTGTACTGGGGTGGCCACTATCAGTAATGATGTATGTACTCTGGAAGAGGTACCACCTGTCGCTGAGACTACTATAGACAATTGTAAGGATTCTGTGGATGTCATCCATATTGTACATCCCAGTACATGCACTAGAAATAACCTATATGCTGAAGTACATGTGGTTAAGAATAGACCTGTTCCCACAAAAGAAAGATCAGAGCCTGTCGTCAAACCTAAGAAAACCATTACTTTGACTGAGTCTAGTAATCTCTCAAGTTTGGATTTATCTTTCCCTCTGCCAGTACGCATGGAGAAAGGTCCTCGCAGACCACGCTCCATGAGCAGGGGCAGACAGAAGAGGAAACTATCAGGGGACTTTATACCCCACCAGACTTTAAAGAGAATGTGGAACAACAAGCGTTAATATACAATTTGTCCCACATTACCTTAACAGATGATGATATCAGTTTATTGAATAAAGGTTTGAACTTCATTCCCAAAAGCCAGAGTAAATTAACTGATACAATTGTGGACTTAAAACTTTTTTGTAGGAATGTAATGCTTAGATTTATTCATAATAATTCTGAGAAAGAACCAGCCCAGAGCAGGAAGTTTGCTTTTAAGAACTTAAGTGATTTTGTACCAGTCCATCACCCCCTAGTTGAAGCATTCCTTAAGTTAACTGAGGAGGAATTGTATAGTCACTACAATACTCAATTGGAACCTTATAAACAGAAGAGATGGGATAACCTGAGTTTTCAGGAATGTCAATGTCTAAGGAAGTTGCAGAATGACCCTACTATTATAATTAGACCGGCTGATAAAGGTGGGAAAGTTGTATTCCTGGATATGTCGTTTTACACAGAGGCCATGTCTTCCATATTACAGGATAGGTTCTATGAACCTATTTCTATGGAACAGGTCCATTCTGTTGTCAGATATATTCACAACACGCTTTATGATATTTTTAGAAGTAATTTAATAAACAAGGAGTTATATGGATACCTCATGATTTATACACCTACCATACCGATTATACAAGGTCTCCCTAAGGTACATAAAAACATGGAGAACCCACCCATGAGACCCATAGTCTCTGGCCGTGGTTGGGTAACTGAACATCTTTCAGTTTTTGTGGAGAAACATCTGAGATGTGTATTGAATGATAATGTTACAGTCTTGAAGGATTCCAAGCAATTTTTGATTGATCTATATGAATGCATTGGGCATCAGGGTAGAATCTCTGATTGTACATTTGTCACTTTTGATATTCAATCTCTATTTACCATAATCCCCAATGATATAGGACTTGATTATGTGTCAAACTACCTGAAAGCACATAGTACTTATACTGCAGTATTGATAGATCTTATAGTTCATTTCCTGGAACTGGTCTTAGAGAACAATCTATTTATGTTCCAGGACCAGATTTATAGACAGCGTGATGGCGTAGCTATGGGCACTCCATGTGCAAATAGCTACGCCAACATGTTCCTTGCATATTGGGAGGAACATATTTTATTCAAGAATGAACTTTTTTGTGAACATGTTGTGTTCTACAGAAGGTTTGTTGATGACCTTTTTGTCCTTTGGAATGGAACATTAGAACAGCTGGAATTAATGTTATCCACCATGAATAACTTAACCACATTCCTTACTTTTACCATGAACCATTCCATATATAGAATTGATTTTTTAGATTTATATATTGAGAGATTAACGGATGATATGATAAACACGGGGGTCCATCGTAAGGCATGTTACTGTAACTCCCTGTTATTGAGGTCCAGTATGCACCCACAATTTGTTTTTAAGAACATAATGAAAGGATAGGTTATCAGAGCCTCGAGATTGAATCCAACTGACCAGGGCTTCATCTCAGAGTTAGATAGTCTGAGAAATAGATTACTGACTCGGGGATACAAGGATGGTGAGATTATACCATACATGGAGGAAGCGTGCGTGTCACGCACTACCTTAGGTGCACCATACTTTGGACCCAGGACTCAAGATGAAGCCGCTGGAGATTATATGGTGAACAGACCCATTAAATTCTCCACTTTGTACACTTCTGACCAACATCAGCTAAAGGAAATTATCAGTAAACATTGGGACATTCTCCTTGTTGACGATGACTTGAAACGCATTGTGGGGGAGACACTTAGTTTTTTATTTAGGAATAAGAGCAATCTGATGCGATTGCTATGTCATCCCAGACATGATAGGATTATGAGGAACATTGGTCACACTAAACCCTGTGGTCATTGCAACTTTTGTTCATTTATTGATAGCAGTGAGGTATTTCTACACCCGGACCTACATACTACTTTTTCCATCAAGGCAGATGCAGATTGTATGACACCCAATGTGGTGTATTTAGCTACTTGTCAGGCATGCCCGAGTTTTTATGTTGGTAAAACCAATCCCCTGTTAAGGGATAGAATGAGAGAGCATATTTACCACGAGGAAGGGCACTCCACATAATGCCTTAGCAAGACACATAACTTCTAATGATAAGGATCATACTTTTCTGTTCCGGGTTTTAGAGATCATTGTTGTCAATAAGAGGGGTGGTGGCATCATGAATCTTATGGAATCCAAGGAGACTGACTGGATTATTCATTTGAAAGCTGACAGGGGGCATGGGCTGAATGATAGAGTCTCTATAAAACCTAAGCTGAGACACCGTAGGAACGTGAAATGATTCATAATTTATTTATATGTTTTTGGTTTTAGTTTCATCAATAATTAGTTATTAATATGTCTATTTGCATGTTCTTAGATCACTATGCATGCTTTTGATACTTTGTCTTATTTTATATTAGTATGTTTTAATGTGGAAGAGCTCTTTACATTTTTTAACTTTCTATCACTGTTTTTAATTGATTAATTGAATTGCTTATATGAGGAGAGGTCTATTGTGATTTCTATACAAGGATCTGAAGAAGCTGTAATGGTGAAAGCGCTCATCTGTATGTTTTATGTGCACATTCTCTGGAATTAAATTTGGTGCTTTGTTCTTACTTTCGCTGTACTCCGTCTCTCTTGTGATAAATAGCCATTCAGTTTAAATAATTCACTAGTATTGATGAAAGAACAAAAATGGCAACATCCACATTTTGACATTTGCCAACCTCTCCTATCACCTGAGACAAAGGTATTAAGTGGTCTTTCCACCAGATTCTTTAAGTTGTTGTCCTGCCCCTTCTATATACAATGACAGGTTTAGAGCTAATTCATGGTCTAACCACATGATCTTCAGTCAGAATGGGCCAATTTTTGAAAAGGATATCCGTAATACATTTAAAATCAGTAGCAAACTTAGTAATGAAGGATATCCTAAAATTAACTTCCACTCCAGGACTTCTGTTCATATCACCGTCCTGATTAACAATCTCTGGAGTAGGGAACCTAGTTGAACTCTCAAGATGCAACATCCTATCCCCAGCCACACTATCACATTGTGTAAGGGGAAACATAATAATTTAACCTTTATTTTCTAATATTGGGGTGTAAAATCCTCTAGCTTATTTGTTGACTATCTCCAGTTTAATGTCATTCACAAATTCATAAGGGTATTCCCTTTTAACAACCATATCTTCTAACAGGGTGCACTCATTTAAAAAGTCATCAAACACAGAAACCATTTTAGCAGCCCTGACAAACTGTCCCTTAACAACTGCTTTTTTTCTGGGCCATGGGGTGCATGCTGGTAAAATGCAAAAATACATTTGTATATGTCGGTTTCCTAAAAATAGAGGAAATGTATATACCATTACTCTGATCCTTAACCAGCTTCACATAATAATTAATAACCTCATCATGTACAACATGTGTGAACTTCAAAAAATCAGTGGTATTGTTAATATATTGCAAAAAATGTTCCACATCCTCAATATCCCCTTTACAAATAATAAACAAATCATCCAAATACCTCAGGTATAATTCACAATATTGGAATAGGGGGTGGCTAAGCACAAATCTCCATTCCCATTCACATATGATGATATTTGCATATAGGGGCCCACAAACAGCCCCATTGCAACACCACTAACCTGTAGAAACAACCGTTCATCAAAAATAATGTAATTATTAGTGAGTATAAGCTCCATCATCTCAACATACAAGTTAACATTGTCTTGTGGTAACCCTTTCCTAATCAAATACTCACTAAACCAGTCCAGCCTCACTTCATGGGGAATAGAAGAAAAAAGATCTTTTACATCATTTATTAGGAACAGAAAGGAATCATCAAATCTAAGCTTATTGCATTTATAAAAAAAGTCCAAGGAGTCAATACACAAATATTACTCCTG
This sequence comes from Protopterus annectens, assembly GCF_019279795.1. Lineage (NCBI taxonomy): Eukaryota > Metazoa > Chordata > Ceratodontiformes > Protopteridae > Protopterus > Protopterus annectens. Next base: position 1,394,124,508 of record NC_056737.1, on the reverse strand, counting down.
CTTCAACATTTTTTTCAATTTAATGTCTAAAGATTTTGCAAATGCAGAAGTGACCAAGTTACGAGCATCCACAATCGGGTGCATAGTCGGGTCACCCAAATTCTTATGCAACTTGGGTAGCCCAAAAATGGTAGGGATGACAGAATAATTGATTTTTAAAATTTTAAATTCTGCCAAACTAATATGTTGTTCCAAAAGCATGTCACTGAGTTGAGAAGAAATTTTTCTAAAGGCAACATTAACTTCATTTCTTGATACTTTGCTGTATGTATCACTAAAACAAATTAAGTACATCCTGTTAATATAATCTTGAGAATCCATAATTATCACTCCCCCTTGTCAGGCTGCATTATTCCAACTTTCAATTGCATAAGATGTTTAAGCAAGTCCTCCTCCTCCCAGCTTAAATTCCGTGGAACATTTGACTTGCCTTGCAGTAAGTGTCTCAGACCCACTCCACACATTTTTTTCAAAAAAAGATATAGCTGGATGTAGGGGGGGGGGAATTACATACCCTAGAAATCCCAAAATTTATCTTGGTCAGATGGCCAAGAAACATTTAATAAAACCTGAAGATTAATTTTCCAAACAAACAATTTCAAATTCAGTAAAAGGTTTGCAGTGTCTGTCCTAACCTGAGGTACAAAGGTAAATCCTTTTGAAAACAAATTAGCAACACCAGGTTCAAAAACAAAGGAACTGAAATTAAAAACTAGTCCCCTGTTTCATTGACAATAATGTGTGATAAATCAGAACATAAATCAGGATGCACAGTACTCACAGTTCCCAATTCACTTGTAAACTCTTTTTGGGGTTGAACAGGCTGAATTGTCATTAAATCAAAATCCGTCGAACAACCAGAAGTAACTACCTCCGGTACTGATTCTGACCCCAGCCTTGGTTCTGTCCTTGGAATGAAGGGTGCTGGTAAGTCGGGCATTGGTAGTAGTTTGCCTGCAAGTTGTAGTTCTGAGGGCGTCCATGATTTTGTTCCTTCTCCCTTATCCTCTCGGAACGATGTAATGTCTGTTGATCTAAAGAGGCCTGCACATCCTGTCCGTCCCTATCATGATTATTCATGTTCTCATTATTCAAGGCATTGTGATTGGTTGGGGTATGGGGTTGCTCACCCCATACTTGGGAATTATCTGATAAAGGATACGCCCTCTTTAATGAATAATCATTTTCATCTCTCTCCAACACCCTCATTTTCCGACCTTTTATATTACTAATGTGGCTGTCAATACTTTTGAAAATCTGCTGGAACTCAAATTGATTTTGTTGAAAGAGTAAGTCCGTAGTAATGATAATATCAATTTCATTTACTTCATGGGTAAGTTCATCCACCAGTTTAGCGTTATGCTTGACAAGGACCTCCATATATTCACAACCATGGTGATCGAATAAAACTAACAACTCATGATGTAAAGCAGAGTCCCTAGAGATTCCTGTTAGGAATCGCCACATATGCAGCCCCTTAGAGACTTAGCCCCATTTTATGCATTCCAAAAGATAGGCATTTTCCACCTGGAGTTTTTGCAGTTTCAATAATTTGTTACAATAGATCTTGAGGCTGTTTTTTAATTTCCTGTTAACCTGCGGCAACGTAAGTTGTGAGAAAACCACCCCTTGTTTGAACCTTTCTTGCAGGCTCAAATTCCCAGGTAAAGAATTAGTTGAATTCACCATTTGGTTAGGTGAAACAAGTCCTTCTCCTTTACCCAGAGCAATGGAATTAGTTGAGCCATTACTATTCTCAGGTCTATGACTAGATGAACCCATGAGACGCAACCCCATAGAAAAACACTGTTCCATGTCTGCAGCCAAAAAGTCAACCTTCTGTGTACGTTGCTGAATTAAACAAGTGAGTTCATCAACTGTCTTGTTAGAATTATGCAATTCATTTTCAGAAAATAGCAATGGAGATGGAGAAACAGTACCAGATGCCATTGGTGTAAGCCAGAACAAACCACAGTATGAAAATCGCAAACGCTTTAAAAACAACAAAGCCACACAGAGGCAAGGAACTGTTCCTCCAAGATTTATTCCACTAAGCTCTTTCATCTTGTACAATGCCAAACTTCATCAGATACCATTAAAACCAAACCCCACATTTTATACACAAATGAACATGACATCATCAACATCTCCATTTAAAAAAATACAGAACAGTTTAAAATGGTTTAAAAAGGATCCAAAACCCATGCCATAAGTAGTACTATGTAATAAATGTAATAAGTGGAAACCTGTTAAACAAAATAAATTAATACAGAAATATATATATATATATATATATATATATATATATATATATATATATATATATATATATATATATATATATATATATAATGTATGCATGCAAAAATAGATACAATAACTGCCATAACTTCATCTTCTCACCTACACAATGCTACACAATGCTTTTAACTTTAAGATGGATCCAATCGGTGCAATTTCATTGAGCCCAGGCCAACCCACTGCTTTTAAGTGAAGAATCCAATAAAGTTCTTTTTTCTCCAACAACAGTTGCCATAGACAACCCCTATCATTTAGTTTCACCTGCTGAACCACAATAAATTTACACTGATGTTCAGGGAATTCTGCTACATGAACTTTAATAAGACAAATACTCAAGTAGAGGGTGATATGCCCAGCTACCTATCCAGACTGGTTTTGGCTGCAATAGCCTTCTTCAGTGAAAATAGTAAAGCACATAATATCCATTCAAATACGTAGATTTATATATGATGACATAAAGGCAGTACATTGGTCAATTAGAATTGGTCATTAAGACCAGGTGGGAATAAAGTCCCTAATTTGTTGATCCATATACGTTCCTTGAAATTAAGTAAATCATGCCAACCTGATTTATCTCTACATTTACCTACAATACAGTCAATAGCAGTAAGATGAAAAGAGGCAGAATTATGTTTACAAACATGTTTAAACAGGGCATTATTGATGTGTTTCTTCCAAATATCACTAAGATGCTCCCCAGTCCTAAGGCAAAAAGGCCTGGAGGTTTGTCCCACATAGAATGAGGAGCATGTACAGGTGGCTAGGTAAATAACCCACTCTGTACTACAATTAGCTCAAAAGTTGATATTGAAAATTTCATATGTATTGTGACTGCTAAATTCCCTTGTATGTCGAAATTTATTGCAATAAGAGCAGTGGCCACATGGTATACAACCCAACACCGAGCCACCTCTCAATGTGTATTGAGTAGAACAATGGAATTGGGACCCACCCTCTTATAATGGCTAAACAGGGATCCCAATGTCCGACCTCTCCTAAAAGAGAAAGAGCATCTGTCCCTCAAAAAAGAATGTAGTCTCTCCTCTGCCATCAAAATATTCCAGTGTCTGTTAATAATATTCATGAACCCATGTGTATTGCATCCGTAAGTGGTCACCAGACAAACCAGAGGATAAGCTAAATCCTTATGTTTATCCTTGCAACGTAACAAGTCAACTCTGTTCTGATTTGAAGCCCAATGGCAAGCAATGCTAACAGTACCTGGGGGGGCTAACATCTCCCACGAAACCTACATATTAGATCATCTCTAGCAGTCTCAAAAGTTTTTTGGCTTGAACAAATCCTTTTGGCTCTTAAGAATTGTGACTTGGGGATATTCTGGATGATATGTCAGGGGTGGAAGCTGGTAGCATGTAAGAGTGAATTATATTCAGGAAATTTCCTGTACACCTGAGTGGAAAGAGTGTCATCAGGATTCCTGCTAACCTCAACATCAAGAAAAACAATCCTAGATTTCTGGTAATTTACTTTGAACTCAATTCCCCACACATTGTCAATGAGATAGCCAATAAATTCCTGAAGATAGATTTCATCTGACTTCCACACCACCCAACAATCATCCAGATATCATCTCCAGATATCTAATTCATCCATGTATATATTATGGTTAGAGTCATAAATCATAACCTTCTCAATATAGGCCATAAAAAGGTCCGCATATATGGGTGCGAAAGATGCACCCATTGCTGTACCCTTGACCTGCCAAAAGCATTGGTCTTGGAAGTAGAATACATTACTAGTAAGAACATATTCAGTCAGGCACACTAAAAAAGTATTAAAGCCTGGTTGGTAAAAATCCAGATCTCCCCAAGCAATAGTCCAAAGCCTGCAAACCTGCCCAATGTGGGATATTTGTATATAGAGAGGTTACATCCAAGGTACATAGCAACCAATGGGGCTCCAATTGTGTGTCACGAATGATGTCCAAAAACTGAGTAGTGTCCTGGATTCTAGCTCGTATCAGAGGTAGTATTGGTTTTAAATAGTAAGTAAGATATTCAGACAAGGGTTCAGTAATTGAGCCATGCCCTGAAACAATTGGTCTTCCAGGAGGGCATCTAACATCCTTGTGTATTTTAGGTAAAAGATAAAAATATTGTTTACCCGGAGATGAAACCGACAACTGATGTCTGTCTGACTCCGTGATGATACCCTCTTCCTGGACCTGTATCAGGAATGAGTCAATTTTGGTTTGGAAGTGACTCGTTGGGTCCAGTGGCATAACCATATAATATTTTTATCCCCCAATTGTCTCATTGCTTCCTCATTATAGTTGACCCTGTCCTGGATCACTACCACCCCGCCCTTGTCTGCTTGTACTATCACAATTTCTTTATTGTGCTTAAGTTCCTCAATTCACTGTGCCTCCTCTATAGAAAGGTTGTTATAAGATACCTGGAAATCTTTGAGGTTACAATGTAAATCCTTTAGGACATTAGCTTGAAAAGTGGATACCAGATGTGACATAGGTGGAGCAAAAGATGATTTTTTTTTAATCTAAACCCTGGAACTGCCTGAACAGTGTCATATTCAAAAAACAATTTCAAATTAAGCAAACGACAAAAATTGACTACATCTTGTGCTAAAGTGTATTCCAGAACAAAAAAGCCAGGAACAAAATTAAGCCCTTTGTTAAGAACTTTAATTTGTAAATCATTGAGGTGTACAGATGAAATATTGTGTACATTCATACTGTTTATTAATGTTCTATCATCAGTTTTAACAAACCTTCCAAACCCTCCATGGGTTTGACATTTTTTGTGTTTCCTCCCCCCTCATCTGTATCTGAACCCAAAGGGTGTGACAAACTCCTCCTTTTGGGATCAGGTGAGGCATCTGTGGGGTTCCCCTCCCCTTCAGTGTTGGAGGAAGTATCCTCCCCTGATGTGTAGCTCAATGATTCTGAGCTACGTTTCAAAATGGATTTGGGTCTTTTCCTCTTGGGGGCCAAAGGTTTATTATTGGGAAGCTTAAAAGTAAAATTCCTAAGCATATCAAATGGTTTGCCTCTTTCATAATCTCCTATATCTCTTTGGAACTTTTTCAATTTTTTTATCCTTTAAAACTTGTTCTAACTTAAGTAGTTCTGTTGTTAACTGGTTCACCCGGGAAGTGAAAGATCCACAAGATTCAAATTTATCAGCCTCCATACAAGTGGTTTCTACCTCCTGAATACCTAGTTTGACTGCCCGTTCATAAAAATTGGCTACAGCATCCACAAAACCCAGGGATGCTGATTGTTGGATCTGCATCCATTTATCCGTTAATCGTTCATCAATATTATCTACCAAAGGTTGTACTTTTACCCTTAAGCCATATGGTGTGATTTTTTTAAAACTGGTAAGCCTTGAACAGGCGTAAATGCCAAACATTGGTCCGAAGACCTTTCATGCTTTTACCCAGTTTAAACATGTTTGTAAACATAATTCTGCCTCTTTTCATTTTACTGCTATTGACTGTATTGTAGGTAAATGTAGAGATAAATCAGGTTGGCATGATTTACTTAATTTCAAGGAACGTAAATGGATCATCAAATTAGGGGCTTTATTCCCACCTGGTCTTAATGACCAATTCTAATTGACCAATGTACTGCCTTTATGTCATCATATATAAATCTACGTATTTGAATGGATATTATGTGATTTACTATTTTCACTGAAGAAGGCTATTGCAGCCGAAACTGGTCTGGATAGGTAGTTGGGCATATCACTCTCTAACTGAGTATTTGTCTTATTAAAGTTTATTTTGTATTCCACCATTTCTGCTGGCTACTTTTGTTTTCTAAGTGTGGGTTTCTCAGCCGAGCAGTTGCTGTACGTGCACCACGTTGTTTCCTGAATTCTGCTACATGTCAGTATAGGGCATTAGTCATTTTTCAGAAACGGAAGTTAATTTTAGGATATCCTTTATTACTAGGTTTACTCATCATCATCATCTTCTTTCAGCTGTTCCCGTTAGGGGTCGCCAGAGCAGATCACCTGTTTCCATTTCTTCCTGTCCTCTGCATCTTGCTCTGTCACACCAACCACCTGCATTTCCTCTCTCACCACATCCATAAACCTTATCTTAGGCCTTCCTCTTTTCCTGTTACCTGGTAGCTTCATCCTTAGCATCTTTTTCCCAATATACTCAGCATCCCTCCTCAGGACATGTCCAAACCAACGTACTCATGCCTCTCTGGCTTTGTCTCCAAACCTTCCAACCTGGGCTGACCCTCTAATATACTTATTCCTAATCCTGTCCACCCTCATCACACCCAGTGCAAATCTTAACATCTTTGATTCTGCCACATCCAGCTCAAACTCCTGCCTTTTTGTCAATGCCACTGTCTCCAAACCATATAACATAGCTGGTCTCACTACCCTCCTGTAGACCTTCCCTTTCACTCTTAGAGGTACTCGTCTGTCACAAATCACTCCTGACACTCTTCTCCACCCACTCCATCCCACCTGTACTCTCTTCTTCACCTCTCTTCCACACTCACCATTACTCTGAACTATTGACCCCAAGTATATAAACTCATCCACCTTCGCCACCTCTACTCCTTGCATCCTCACCATTCCTCTATCCTCCCTCTCATTCACACACATATATTCTGTCTTATTACTGCTGACCTTCATTCCTCTTCTCTCTAGAACATATCTCCATCTCTCCAGGGTCTCCTCCACCATCTCCCTACAGATTACAATGTCATCTGCAAACATCATAGTCCACAGGGACTCCTGTCTGATCTCGTCTGTCAACCTGCCCATCACCATTGTAAATAAGAAAGGGCTCAGAGCTGATCCTTGATGTAACCCCACCTCCACCTTAAATGCATCCGTCACTCCCACCACAGACCCCACTGCTGTCACACTACCCTCGTACATATCCTGTACCACTCTTACATACTTCTCTGACACTCCTGACTTCCACATACAATACCACAACTCCTCTCTAGGCACTCTATCAGATGCTTTCTCTACAAAAACACAATGCAACTTCTTCTGTCATTCTCTGTACTTTTCCATCAACACTCTCAGAGCAAACATCGCATCTGTAGTGCTCTTTCCCGGCATGAAACCATACTGCTGATCACTAATCATCATGTCCCTTCTTAACTTTGCTTTCACTACTCTTTCCCACAACTTCATGCTGTGACTGATCAATTTAATCCGCTGTAGGTTTACTATTGATTTTAAATCTATTACGGATATCCTTTTCAAAAATTCCCCAATTCTGACTGAAGATTATGTGGTTAGACCAAGAATTAACTCTAAACCTGCCATCGTATATAGAAGGGGCAACAACTTAAAGAATCTGGTGGAGAGATCACTTAATACCTTTGCCTTGGGTGATAGGAGAGGTTGGCAAATGTCAAAATGTGGATGTTGCCATTTCTGTTCTTATATCAATACTGGTGAATTATTTAACCTGAATAGCTATTTAGTCAAAATTAATGGGAGATACAATTGTAACAGCTCTGGGGTGGTTTATGGGGCACTATGTCAGAGTTGTCCAGTTTTCTATATTGGGAAAACTGAACGGAAATTAAGAAACCGTATTTACGAACATACTTATGACATCAAAAAGAGAAAACTTACTAATGCCCTATACTGATATGTAGCAGAATTCCCTGAACATCAATTTAAATGTATTGTGGTTGAGCAGGTGAAATTAAATGATATGGGTGGTCCATGGCATGATTTCTTCTTGCCCTTTTCATCTCTTTGCATTAATATACATCAGCAGAGTTGGCTTTATAATGTGTTGCACATGTGTATACCCATGCATTTGATCATGCTTTTGCAGTGCATAATTAAAATGCAGTGTGTGCCACTGTACATGAGGCTATTGCAGTTCATGTCACTGCAATAATTCAGACCACTGGAAGAGTGCTTTGAAGCAGAAGGAGATGCAGGTGGTTATGTTTTACTTCATTTTACCTTATACTGAGGGCATTGTAAATTAACTCAGCATTTATGATTTTCCTCTCACTGCTTTGTGGCACCTGTACAGATTTTTGCTTCACTGCAGTGTATGTATTCATTTTAAATCTTTAGATAACATTATACTCCATTGTAAAGCATGCATATATGACAGGAGTATGGGCTGTAACAGAAGCAGAAGTGAAGAGAGACTATGCTGCTTACACTGCATCATTAATTCTTATTGCTTTATACTGGGTCAGCATGTCAGTGTAAGCGTTATTCTTTTGTAGTTGCTGCACAAATAGATGGAGTGAATCTTCTTAATATTATCAGATTTGTTTTATATTTGTGTATTTTATTTCAGCTCACTTGGTTTGGAGTGTATTTATGTATGTATTTACTTATTTATTTATTTATCTTGAACATATGTTATTTTGTTTCTTTAACATTTTTATTTTCTGTGTTAAGTAGAACAATGCAGTTTTAAACTGCAAAGTCACATTTGCATCTCTTGGCTTTAAATTAATTGAATGTGATTCATTTTTGCAATTCTCATGTCATGCTACTGAAACTTCCTGTGTAGTGTGAAGAGAAAGAGGCTGATATTCAGAAACACTGTGCAATCCTATTTCTAGTAGGTTGGTTAAGCGTGTCATGTGCATCACTAAGTGTACCATGTGATTTATTAAGTGTGCCATGTGTGTCTGATACAAAGACTGCTGTAGTGGTAAGTGGTATGCAGCTGCAATCAGGTGGTGCTACTGCATTACTCTGCTAGTGCAATACAGCAATTCAAAAAACAGTTGTACTGTGCTATTTGTAAAATTGATCACACTGTTATTTTGATTTTCAGACATTGCTGTATATGGTAGGAGCTGGACAGGTGTGTGTGTGTGTGTGTGCGCGTGTGTGTGTGTGTGTGTGTGTGTGTGTGTGTGTGTGTGTGTGTGTGTGTGTGTGTGTGTGTGTGTGTGTGTGTATGGGGTCATATTTGGGCTCTCTTGGTATCTTTGTGCATATGTGTTACTGTCACTGGGTGTTTGTGTGACTGAATTTGTGTGTGCATATGTGTGTGCGAGTGTGTGTGTCTTCGTGCCTGTGTTTGTGTGTAGGTGCCTGTGCAAAAGTGTGACATGGGTTACTAGAGGGAAACACTAACACAGTTGTCCCCCTCTGTACTAAGTGTTTGATTCAGAGACATGGAAATCAGTAACTAATGAGTGACTCTAGCATGGATCTAAATCATTAGTTATGTCTGAGCTTTTGCTGTATATGATTCTTTCAAGTATCTGAATCACTCATTATCTCCATAAGGCAACTGATGCATAAAAGTACTGTGATAAGAGTGCTAAATATTCTGAATACCACCAACAGGTTTTCCCAACTTTATATGCAACCTCTAGCACTTTTATACTGTTTAAAAGGTGTAGAATAATATACTGTTATCAGAACTGTTCGACCCCTCCCTGCAGCATGCAGTCATGCATGTTTCCAATTTTTGTGAATGTATTATATTATTATTTAAACAGCTGTTAATTCATTTATTTATTGGGGGTAAAATGGCCAACAACAGTAAACTCAGATTGGTGAGTATTTTTCTCTTTCTAATACTGGCCTTATAACAACAGGAAATAAAACCAGAACTACATCTAAACCCACATTTCAAATGAAAACCCCTATTACTCAGGTAGAAATCTAACACAATAAGTCATCAGCCTTTTTGTTTCTTCTTATAGAGCCACTTCTGTACAACAATGATGTTACTGATGTTATAATGAAACAACAAGAGTTATACTAAAACAGCCGTGTCTTGAAGATAGCATGCTTCTATTTTTTTGCCCAACAGCAGGTGGATCATTTTATATATATATATATATATATATATATATATATATATATATATATATATATATATATATATATATATATATATATGTATATTGAATTCAGAAGTTTACCTCATGAAAGATTTAAAAATGTGTGAGGAATAGAAAAGCAACTACATGACTATAACTGTCAGTCGCACATATCTGAGTAAATGAAAATCTTCTTCAGTCAGTACAGTTATATGTTTCCAAATTCTGCTCTCAAATGCACCCAATATCTCTTGACTTCTTGACCTAAGAACCAGAAACAATGAGAAGAATAATGAGGGTCAAAGGTCCAAAGTCAAGGCAAAGTTTGAAGTATTCTCTAATTCACTTAAATAAATGTTAACAGAATGATAAGAGTTGCATCAATATGCATTTTCTGAAGAATATGAAATATGGAACTTTAATGTCTGACATTACTGTCTGACTGTAATCCTCAGTGAGTTATTAGAAAAATCAAATATTTTATAAGGGACAGGCCAACCACATAAGGAAATCAGGAACATTCTGCAAAATCAGGGACAATTGAGAAGTATGCTACAGTGTCTCCTCCCTAATACAGACAAAGATGTTGAAACTCAGTATTGATGCTTTACAACCTAAAAGAGCCTCTATTCTGCAATGCCTGGGATGCAGTAGCTGGTCTGAAAACTGGACCTGATCCATAATGAATGCATATCTACTCAGAGACAGCAGCCAGTACGTTTTTTGGAAACCCTTGAATTACAGAGACGTTCCTAATACTTGGGTTTAAATTTTAATGGAACCTGATTTTTAACAGTATCACAGAACACATTAGTCCTAAAAGTTTTGTAAATCTCAAATTTATTTATTGTGATTAAAACGTTTTTCATGGTGGTCCATTGTTAAAACACATTGATTGATTTTTGGAAGATCTGTGTAATATATAGCAGGACTAGGCTTCTGTTTCCCTTTCTTTAGAGCTATGCACATGTTGAGTAATAGGTCTGTAAATTGCATGTGCAGGTTCTTGTAAAATGAGATAAACTGATGGGTGAACACTGTTCTATTAAGTACGTTAGAACTGCATCTATACCTGAGATCAAGTTGTGACAGCAAAAAAAAAATGAAACTAGTAAATGTTGCCCAGCAAATGAAAATAATTGCTCTCTTCTTTTCTGTACTTTTTCTACTTGATTTTTTTGTTAAACTTTAATTTCCAAACTTATTTGCATTCTAATTTCACATACTACAAGCTTTCTAAGATTCTCAACAGGTTTCCTAAGATTTTCAACAGATTTGTGACAGAATATAGAGAAAGACTTTCATTTACTTCTCCACACTTTTCTCTTACGTCTCTTAAGCATTTAACTAAAATGAAAAAGAGAAGCCCCCAGATTCTCAAAAGCTTGCATGGAGTGCAAGATTGGTGCAGGAGCTCAAGCAGGCAATATGTCTGCTGTGCGATCCAGGAACAGCCTGCAGGGGCATGCACGAGAGCTCCTGCACTAATCCTGCACGGACAAAGCCCTTGTATGCAAATCACCCCATTTTCAGGAGAAATCCATGCAAATGAGGTGATTTTGCGATCCAGGAAGCTTGCAACCGTCCGTGTAGGACTAGTGCATTCAGCAGAAATGTACTCGGTTAGTAACCAAGTACATTTCTGCAAAATCCAAAACGGAGCTATGACAGCTCCAAATAAAGGCTGCATATCATGTAGTAAGCATGCCAATGGTCAAAAATAAGGCCATTGGCATAGCATACAATACAAAAAATTAAAAAATCAACTTTTATTTTTTTTAGCCGATCTCAGCTGTTTAAGCATAGGGCAGTGGCGCGCAAACGGGATCGGGGGAAAATAACAAAATGAACCTAAATTAAACATTCTATCTAAAAATCAGTATTCTGCCATGCAAGTCAATGGCAGGCAGAAGACAACCTGGCCAGTGAGTAGTGGTTGCTAAGGGGGAGGCTCAGTGTGAGACATGTAACTATGCATTAGCAGGCAGTCCTATGCAAATGAGGGGAAGGATAGTGAATCCCAGTTTACCCAAGCATGTGAGTCAGGTCCCAACAGTAAAAGAGTAGGAATAGCTTGGTGCAAGCCCAGGAGGTAGGTGACATCATGAGGGGGTGTGTCAGGCATACTGTAAGTGGATTGGAGTCCTGTGGCTCGAGTTTGCTGATAGCTTAGCACAGCTAAGCTAGGGCATGTGTCTAAACCTGCCTAGCAGTCTTAACAAAGCCTAAGCGGGTGAGCACGCCACGCACTGAATTGTACAGGAAGAAAAAAGAGGTTAAACTAGGAAATAGCAGCAGTGTGCACAACTGAGCACTCTGTTTGCACGACGCGCCCCCAAACATAAACAGGAAGGCAATGGGAAGGGAAAAGAGCAGTAGGAAGGTAATCAAGGAGTACTAGCTTAGCTGGCAGGTGAAATGTATCAAAATCAGCCAATTACACAGGCAGCAGACCAGCCCAGCCCAGAACACTACTATAAACTATGCAAGCACCTACCCCTCTGGTTTTTCCCACACTCTACACCACCAGTGTAAACAAGCAGGGAACTTTTAACACTCACAACAGCAAAATGTTAAGGGCGCAATAGCTATCATACAACTTGTGGAAGAGGCTGAGGGTGGTGAGGATGTGAATGCTGCTAAGCAACCCACAGTGAGTAGACAGATAAGAGTGCATAGACCCAGGGTAACCTACCAAGGGCTACATGAGCTGGAGATAGTGGAGTGCTACAGGGAGGACAGGGACCTCCTGCAGCAAATTGTTGAGCTGTGCCGGCCACACCTGACGCACAGAACTAACAGAGTGGAACCCATCCCAGTGGATAGCAAGGTATGTATAGGCCTAAGAATACTAGCTACAGGTACCTTCCAAAAACCAACTGTGGATATGATGGGGATTTCACAGGCATCAGCATCCAGGGTACTCTACCAGTTCCTGGATGCCATGTCAGCACACATCGGTGAGCACGTATATTTCCCCAACACCTGTGAGGCATTGGCCAGCAATATGCAACTGTTCCACCAAATAGCAGAATACCCTGAGGTAGTGAGTGCTATAGACTGCACACACATATGCATCAAAGCACCACCCAGTGAACGTGGTAGGGTCTACATCAACAGAAAGAGCTTCCCCTCCATCAACTGCTAGGTCATGTGCGATGCCCAGGACATAATAATGAGTGTGTGTGCTGGCTGCCCTGGAAGCTATCTCGATTCCCACATCTGGCAGCTGATGCAGCTGTAGCAGAGATTTGCCAATGGGGACATCCCACATGGTCACCTAGTGGTGGATGCTGGATACGCACTGGAGTCAAGGCTGATGACACCCATCAGAAATGCACACACACCTGAACAAGAACTCCATAATGAGGCACATGCACAAACAAGAATCATAATAGAGCATGTGTCTGGGATGCTCAAGTCATGGTTCCATTGCCTGAACACATCCGGTAGAGCCTTGAAGTACTCACCAGCTACATGTACCCAAATTGTCATTATATGTGCCATGCTACATAATATGATCCTGTGGAAACAGCTGCAGCAGGAACAGCATGGGGCAGGGCCACACAGCCCTCCATCATTGCCAAGGCCTGCGCAGGCACAGAGTGACTCAGAGGAGGAACAACCTGAGCCTGCCCCAGTAGGCAAAAAGAGGCATGCCCATTATGCCCTGGCCTTGACAAAGAGTTAACGCATAGCACATACACTGACATGGGAGGGACCCAGGGAATAACACTTTTTTCTGATGCTCACATACAGTAAAAGAGATGCCAAACATTACACTACCTGTGCCTAACCATGTGTAGGGAGTGTACTATGTGCATCTGACATAGGCAGCCCTGCAGCACCACCCTCAATACTGGGACACCCCCAAGGTAAAGGACTCACACATGTCAGTCGGGGGGGTCACATACCCAACAACAGTCACAGCCAGCAAGACAGGTGTAGACAAACACAAACAAATGCTGTGCTAAGCCTCTGAATGAGGCCTATGGGTAACCTCTCCCCCAGGAAGTTTGAAACTAATATGTAGGTAATTAAAAGTCAAGATCTGTAGTACACTGGTATGCCTCTAGCCAGCACAATAGGTAAGACTACAGACTGAAATGGAGTACCCGACATACCAGTACAGTCATAGCAAATGTGTACAAGTGTCAGGTGTGCCCCCCATCCTACATAGACATATAGTAACAGTCAGGTGTGCCCCCCACTCCTGTGTAGAAATGTAGAAATAGTCAGGTGTGCCCTCCCCCATCCTACATAGAAATATAGTAACAGTCAGGTGTGCACTCCCAATCCTGTGTAGAAATCTAGAAATAGTCAGGTGTGCCCCCCATCCTAAATAGAAATATAGTAAGAGGCAGGTGTGCCCCCCCAAACCTGTGTAGAAATGTAGAAACAGCCAGGTGTGCCCCCCCACTATGCAGAAATGTAGTAACAGTCAATGCCAAATGATCAATGGATACCCTGCAGAGACAGCATGCTACCTGTCGGTGTACAACACAAAGGTCAGCACTGCAGTACAAACTACCTGGACTTGATCCACACATGCAATGCAGACGGCCATACTGGGCATGCTTACACACAGAGAAATGAAGGCAATATCAGTCAACAACATACTGAAAGGTCATACTGAGCAAGCTCTCACACTTTAACACATGAAGACCATGTCTGCAAACACCAGTGGACCAGACATATCTGGCAGTCGTAGTTGTTAGTGCAGACACTTGTCAGTATGCACCACTCATGCCTTGTGCACACAGTGGATAGGAATACAGACATATATGTAAGGACAACACACTATAATAAGCCGAAGATAGATGGACATAGATGTGTGGAAGAGGGTGACTGTGACAAGGAGCCTTCCAGGCCTATCCCACCCAGCACAAGCCAAAGGACCCCAAACACATGAGGTGCAGATGTCACTCACTGCAGATACTAGCCACCAGTATCTGTCAGCATTACAGACTATGTGGTGCACGTGCCAGCTGTGCAACATGACTGTTCAAGGAAGTAGTCATCTAGCAGCTGTATACACGTACCTGTGAAATATGACTCTGTGTATGCCTGCAAATGGCATGTCAATCCCTAGATGAATGGGTTATGGCCCATGCACACACACTGCCGTCCCCATAACCCTACTATGACAAGCCTGCTGAGGTCATCCAATGTGAAATACACCTTTGAGAGAGTTGTAGCACAATAATCTCTGTGGTGTATCCCGTAACTGTGTACTGCTATAGTGTGGTAATCCTAGTCAGGTAGTAATGCGAATCCCAGACTTGATAACTGTCTCTGTTTATCTGTGTGTTGGACTGTGTAGAGAGCAATGCTTTTTAAGGTAGTCACACTCCCAACAATTCAAATGCTCAACCATGGCAAGGTTGCTGATGTCATCCACCTAGAAATATACCTCTGGGAAGATTGTAGCACAATAATTTCTATAGCGCATCCTGTAAGTGCAGACTGGTGTCGTGTGATAATGTAGTTAGACAGGTGTTCTAATCCCAGCCATGGCAAGTGTGTGTTTGTCTATACAGCGAGCAATGCTTTTGAGGGTACTCACACTGCCTACAACATGTATACTCAACTTTGGCAAGGCTGATGATGTCATCCACCTAGAAAAACTCCTCTGGGAAGGTTGTAGCCCAGTAATCTCCGTAGTGTGTCCAGGTAGGTGTGCTTATCCCAGAAATAGCAAGTGTGTGTGTGTCTGTCTATCTGTGTAGAGAGCAATGCTTTTCCAGGTATTCACACTGCCTACAAGTCATATACTCAACTTTGGCAAGGTTGCTGATATCATCCACCTAGAAATACACCTCTGGGAAGGTTGTAGCCCAGTAATCTCCATAGCATGCCCTATAACTGTGTACTGTTGTAGTGTAATAAAGTAGTCAGGTAGGTGTTCAAGTCCTGGACATGGCAAGTGTGTGTGTCTGTTTAACACTGTCTATGTAGAGAGCAATGCTTTTTAAGGTACTCACACACCCTACAATTCATATGCTCAACTTTGGCAAGGCTGCTGTCACCCACCTAAAAATACACTTCTGGGAAGATTGTGGCCCAGTAATCTCTATAGTGCGTGCCCTAACTGCGTGCTACTGTAGTGTGATTTAAAAGTGTGTAGGGTTCCATCCCCACCTATGGTGGTTGTGGATGTTTGTGTGTATTACAATGTCTGTGCAGGGAGCAATGCATTTTAGGCTAGTCACATGCAGTACATGTCAAATGGCCTACTTTGGCAATCTTGGTGATGTCATTCATTGTGAAATACACCTTTGGGGAAGGGGTTTCCCAGTAATCCCTGTGTGTATCCTATAACAGCTCTATGCTGTAGTATGATGTAGACATCTGTTAGAGGTTCTATACCCACACATGTTGGTTGTGGATGTTTTGTGTGTGTGTCACTGTAGGGAGCAATGCATTTTAGGCTAGTCACATGCAGTATATTTCAAATGGCCTACTTTGGCAATCCTGCTGATGTCATTCAGTGTGAAATACACCTTTGGGGAAGTAGCACTCCAGTAATCTCCATGGTGCGTACTATAACTGTGTAGTGCTGTAGTGTTATAAACTACTTAGGTAGGGGTTCTACTTCCAGAGATGACAGGTGTGTCTACTATAGCTGCATAGTACTGTAGTGTTATAAACTACGTAGGGAGGGGTTCTACTTCCAGACATGACAGGTGTGTGTGTGTGTGTGTGTGTGTGTGTGTGTGTGTGTGTGTGTGTGTGTGTGTGTGTGTGTGTGTGTGTGTGTAGTGGCTCCCATACAGGAGATGCTTGGGTGCAAAGCCATACCCATACATGTGACATTAAGGCTATTACCCAGAGCACACTCTCAACCAATGTTGCATACACATGCCTGTAGGCAACAGCCAATGGGTATATTGGCCACCAATAGTAACTATGGAGTGATTACAGAGGGTATGGCACCCTGTCCAACTTGCCAATATGCACGTACATGCAAACAGTGAACCTCCCGCGTGTTTCCCAATGGACACCTGCAATACCTGTGGTGTCATCACATGTGACCTGCCTGACAACATGCCCTGTATGGACAGATGCCACTGACACCAAGGAACAGTGTTAGAATGCTATCAATGTAGGTGCAGGGTAAACCTGCTGCCCATTACCAGTTCCCACCACAGGTGGGCAAGACTGGCACAACTGATGATAATCTGTCTTCACAACATGGGCCAGACTCTCCAGGTACATGTGGGAGGTGTGCACATCCATGTCATGGACTAAGGAAAGCATACATACAGCATTAGCCACACACAATAGTCACCGAGGTGACTTGATGGGGGGATACAATACCCACCTGTGTGGGCAAATGCAGAAACTACAGCCCTGCAGACTGTTCAACCACCACACACCTGTGCAGACATGCACCCATGCATGTCAGTACTGGGACTCTGTGTGTTTGTGTGTGTTGTATGGTGCATATGTTCACATCCACACTCACTATAACCACCATTGGCATACTGAAGCATGCTGTCTGATGTCAGACACCTCCTCATACCCTTTCCCCATATAACCTCCGTATGACCCGTGTGGTGCATGTGATACCATAATGATATGTTATGGCAATCCCACTCAATGTGTGTGCATCCCTGTGAGAGTGTGGCTGTGTTGATGCTGGCATATGCCACCTACTGTATAGCTACTGTATCCCTGTTGCAGATGTCACTCACCATCACATATATGTTCTGAGGGCTCCACAGCAGTGTGATAGCACAACATAGTCATCAGAGGTTTGATACCCTGTGCTGGTAGATGTTTGAAACAAACATGTTCAGGTTTTACTCTCTCACCCCTCCCTGACTTGTCTTTGCCTCTGTCTGCCTCTCCCACTCCCTCTCTGGTGGATGTGGAGACCTACACCTGCTTTGCTTAGGCAGCAGCATGTGTATTTTAAATGATGGTTATGATCAGCTGATGGCCTCTGCACGAATTGCAGGCCTCCCCGAGCTGATTGCATGTGAAACAGCTGTGGTAACATTCCCATTGTCAATTGTATGGAAACACAGTCCAACATCAAGGAACATCATGTTGGTGTTGGCCCTTTTCATTCACTGTGAGCAGGAACTAGATCTGTTGTTTGGCAAACAGCATCTCAGATGGATTGGGGATTTACCTCTAATAACATACACTGTGGAAACAGGGCAATGCACAGGAGGGGAATGTGCCTGACCTGACTACAGACTGCAAGTGCTGCTATACTGCATTTTGAGTAATGGGATCTGTAACACGTTGTAGTGTAATTGCAGGCCAGATGTTTTTTGCTAGGGGTATGCCTATTCGTACAAGACATATATTGTTTGGGGTTTCTCAACCCCATTAACGGTGCATGTGGACATATCTGTTTTTGTTAATCTACTATTGCTATCTACAGATGTATGGCCACATATATCTATATAGATATATATATCAGCTTACATATGTATGACTATGTCCATATATACCTATATAGTTATATATCTGCGTACATATATGTACCTTGCTGTGTATATGTAGACATATAGGTGCATATATATGTGTCGATGTAGGCATTTGCATGGATATATGTTCATATATATGTATATATATGTAAATATTTCTAAATATACATATATATATATATATATATATATATATATATATATATATATATATATATATATATCTACATATATAGATATGTTGTATCCGTTTATATATTAATATATTTACACACACACATACATCTAGATGTTGGTATACATTCTTTGTACTGTTGCATGACTGGGCTGGATGACATGTTTCTGAAAACACCAACGTTGCATCTATTTGGTATGGCTTAGTGGTAAATCACTTTATGTATGGTGTGCAGGGCCCTAGGTTTGAGCCTTGCAGAGGCTGTTTATTTTGTTGCTGGGCAGATCTATATATAGATATGTATATACACACACATATATCTTCTTCTTCTTCTTCTTTCGGCTTTTCCTGGTTAGGGGTCACCACAACGGATCACCTGTCTGCTCATGATTGTCAGTGGGGTTTTACGGTGTCAAGTTGCCAGCCCAGTGCCCAACCTTCCAGGTATATATATATATAGATATATATATATATATATATATATATATATACACGTACATATATATGTACCCACACATACACACACACAGCAGTATGACTAGGAAGATACACAGTCAGAGGGTGCACACCATATTGAACAGCCAGTATCCCAACAGCTGCAGCCTCATCTGATGGACAGTGTATGAGTCACCCATACCAAAGACAACTATTGCCTGAAACATAGACCCACAGAGAAGTCAAAGGATGTAACACAACACACAGGTTTGTATATATAAGAAAGGTTTATTTGTGTACTATTACAGTTGTATATGCCATGCCATAAAACTGATTATGCTTTGAAATACACACAAACAGAGTAATGCAACTCTCAAACAGATCATTTATTACAGTAATCCAAAAACATCACATCTGTTGTTGTGCACGCCAAGGCCTTCAAGTAGTACAACAGGAAAGACAGACCGGGCCACAGGATAAACAAGCAATCAACAATATGTGATGCAGATGTATAGCCCAGCGGCCTCTACATACACTCTGCACACAATCACTAGGGGGGAAAAGACCTAGGTTGACACAATGGCCGATATCTGTTACATAACAATGCATAACTGAAATCATCACAATCACACTGATGGCAGTAAGCAGTAGGCCAGCAATGTTCACAAGGTGAAATGTATGGTAATGTACATCCGTATACCTTAAGACAACTTACTACTGGTATTCCTCACCCTTCATTGAAGGTTGTGCATCAGGACTGGCAACTCGGCACATAAAATTCTACTGCCATTCATTAGCAGACTGGAGTTCCGCTGTGGTGACCCCTAACCGGGAAAAAACGAAAGACACAACAACAACAACAACAACTACTGGTATGCCTCACATCTTGTAACACCCTAGGGTACTCATAGTGCATACCCCCCCCCATACACTGACTTACATGGGCATATAATACTGTTACATACACTGACCTCTAGACTGCAGAGGTGCACACATGTGCTGTGCAGATGAAGCCCACATATATATGGTGCATATGTTTTGTACACCATTATTTATTGACATCATACCTGATAACAAGCCAGTCAGATAACAGACTGCTGGACATGGTGTATGTAGTAGGGGTTGTTTCTGAGGACATTACTTGGACATTCCGTGTTTGCATGTACAGTACTGTGGTCTGTGTATGTAGGGCAGGGTTCTGCAACCATCACTATCCAAAGATCCCCTCCTGACCCCTCACCCACCAAACTAAATTCATCGGGAGGCACAACAGCTATCTGACTCCTAAAAATGGAGACAGCAGAGCATATACGGTTTCATATATAGTTATACTAGATATAAAATAACAAAGTGTATAAGAACAATACCTAATATATGTCCATAATTGTGTTCCTGTGTTGCGATTTCTTGATCACTGTGTGTGTGTGTGTGTGTGTGTGTGTGTGTGTGTGTGTGTGTGTGTGTGTGTGTGTGTGTGTGTGTGTGTGTGTGTGTGTGTGTGTGTGTGTGTGTGTGTGTGTGTGTGTTGTGCTGTAGAGTGTCCATTAATCCTCAGAGGTACAAAGAGTCACTACAGCAGGGTGGAAGAGACAGATGTGGCTCCAGAGCCACAGGTTGCAGACCCCTGAGTTAGGAAGATTGACGACAGTATGTGTATTGCGCTTACGAACCTTGGTCTCAGTACAGACTGTGGTAGATGCCATTGTTCTTGGTCCCATTCTATCTGATGTTACCTGCTGCTCCAATGTATGGTACCCTACTGGCTCACATGTCTGTAGGGCCAGACACACATGTGTCCATTCCACAGATAGCCATCAGACCACACTGTGCCATGACCAGTGTATGTAGGGTCAGTGTGTGAGTGGCACATATGAGGATGGTGTTTATCAGACAGTCGTTACATTGTCATATTAAGCTTGTGTATCATATGTGGGTATGGCTACATTGACAATGGATATCAGTATGCATTTTCTCACAGGTGTCTGCTACACTCTGCTGTGACCTGTGTGTCAAGCCTGCTATAATCGTAGGTACATGTGTATTCCCCCATTCAATATGTAGTCCAGTGTTTTGGCAGTCTGCCTGTAGTTTGCCCAGTGCTTTGTGACATGCCTAGCAGCCTACTCTAATTACCCAGTGTGCTGTTATGTCCAGTTATTTGCAAGACATACTGCTGCCAGGCCAGCATAACTGTTGCATATTTCAGACAAAGCAGTGATATGCTATACAGATGTATGTCACTAACTACTGGGTAGTATGTGGCCATGTGAACTCAGCACCACCAGGTATTATGTGTCTGGACAGACTGGCGTGTGTGCGTGCATACACTGTGTGGATATATGTACCCCAGTATTGTCGTGATATACCCATGTACATGGCTAGTAACATCCACATTGCGAGGAGTGGTCCACATATCTCGCATGAAGGGGACGTGTGTACACTTATGGACTGACCACAGAGTGCCAAACTGTCCACATATATTGGTCATATCCCTGCTGTAGTCCACAGGATCATTACTGTGCTAGCAGTGATACTGTACTAACGATGCCCCTATGATGTCTGTCCATAGGCAATGGTGCACATGTCTACAGCAGATGTGACCTCCCACACCCAACATGTCTGTTATGACACCCCTATGATAGTAGCAACAGTCTACATATATACCTGCAATACATCCATGACATCCCCTTGCACTATGGGGTTGGGACTATTGGTGCTGAGGTAGGACTCCACTCCATGTTTCGGACATATGGTAAACATATATGTGTACACATATATCCACAAATCTATGTAGATATATGCACATATACATATACACATACATATATGGAGATGTATATGTACATATATATACATATAAACACCCACACATATACATATACACAGCAATGACTTCAACAAGTGGCTAAGCATCTGATGTCATTCAAAGGGGATACAGTATCTGTCTGCTTGGGATGACATGATTTACAAACCACAATGCTTTGCCAGAGTTGGTCTGCACCTGTTGCCCCTGGGATTCAGGTTACTGGCTACAGCTCTTGGCACCCACATAGTGCCTTATCTAGGCAAGGTTCAACGGACAAAACCACCACTGTAACAGATACAAGCATGCAAAACTGAAGGTAATGCGACTCAATGCTAGAAGTCTAAACCTAAAAAGGCACTCTCTTGAGGCACACTTACAAATGGGGAACATCGATATCTGTGCAGTAACTGGGGACCTGGTTCAACGTTCCAGAGAGCACACCTGTAATACCTGGCTACAACTCTTATCACACATTTTGGGCAACAAACCAAGACAGCAACACTGCAGGTAGAGGATTGTCCATTTTCACCAAGGTTATTCACACCTCCAGCCTAGTTCCCAACACAATGCACCTGAGAATCTCCAGATGCAACTAACACTAGGTGAGACTGCATTCCAAATTGTAGTTTGCTACAGATCCCCCTCCATGCCCCAAGATTCTCACAACACCATTATAAACATACTGGACAATATTAAGATACAACCAAACACCATAATACTCTGTGATTCCAACTACCCTGCCATTAATTGGGAAAACAACACGGGTACCAGCAACTTTTACCAGCGGTTCCTGGAATTCATACATTCCAACCCCTAGATCAACTAATCCATTGTCTAACCAGGGTCTCCAGTATCCTAGACCTAGTCATTACCAACATGGGAGTAAGATGCTCCACACCAGTGGTCAACCCTTCATTGGTCAGGTCTGACCATAAGGTAATCACCGTTGACATCCACATCCCACCCCCACCTGCCAGTAAGGAAACCTCCATAAAAACCCTCTCCAAAGCCAACGCTATGCTACTCAAGTCAGAAGTGACAAACTTCATGACACCCATGGAGATGGGAGCTGAAAGTACAACTGGTGAATCCTACACTAAGGCACTGTATGAGCACATCCACTCGTGCATGAATTGTGCCATCCCAAATAGAATCAAGATGCTGTCCTCCAAAAAAGGAAGCCAATCTTGTGCTCGACTGCCATAAACAAACTATACATCAGAAGGACGAAACTGTTGCAGAAAAAAGGATAATCCCAAAATGCAAACTGCTCCCTTACCAGCCTCAGTAACAGTAGCCTCAGCTAGGACTGGCCTTCCCATATGAGCTATGGTGTTGCAGTTTTAAGAAAGATATCAGTTAGTTATAGTCAACAGAATTCAGGATTAGTTATAACAACATGCATAGGTATTCCCATTAACCCAAGACACCAGTTTACAGCAATTGCAGATCAAGCAGAACACATGCATATATGGGACAACAGTGGCCATTACACCAGCATGCAGGTTTCAATGATGGCAACAGGCCACCAATATGGGAGTATTTTAACATGGCGCATGCATAGAAGCAAATGTGAATATTTGTAAACCAATAGGACATATGTCCCAACAAACGTTTGGAGGGTACATGTACCCATTGAGGTGTGTAATAAGGTTATTGTTGCACATATGGCGGGGGTGAGAGAGGTCAATTAACAACTAATATATCCCTGTAGTTTTCACAATTTTCTTAATCACTGCAGTGATCTGTCCCTTACATGTATTATTATTGCACTACCCAATGTCCTTACTTTGTAGAATGGTATGTTTGTAGATTAATATATGTGTGGACTGTGTCTTACGTATAGTCTACACCTCTCATCTGTTATACTAGTTGAGAAAATCATTGTTAACACTACCTGACACTTTCTACGCATACTCCCAGATTCCATGCTTGTAGACAAGTATATATGTGGCCTATGTAGTACCTGCAGTCTACACCTCTTACCTGTTATAGCTGTGGAGAAAATCTTTGTTAACACTACCTGACAAGTTCTAGACATACTCCCAGATCCCATATTGCTGTTGTATACATACTTAACAATCTGTTATTGCACATATTCTGGTCAAGGTGAGACAGGATGCAGGTGTTAATGACATATATTGATAATTGCTGTCATGCACTTTGGGTGAGATGCTACAATGACAGGTTTGTTTCCATATGCATTCTCTTTTTATGTTCAGGTCTGACTGTCCATTATATGTCACTATAAGCTGCCTACATTTATTGGATCATCACACTGATTTGTCAGGGGAACAGGTTACCGGGTATCAGATTTGGGCCAGTTATCTGGACATGCTGGACAGATCGAACATTTGAGGGGTATGACTATGCATACAGCTTACTACCTGAACATTCTGTCACAGTCTGTACAGTTGATGGTTATGATTATGCTTACAGCATACTATCTGAACATTCTAGCAAACATTTTACAGTTGTGGTGTATGATTATGCCTACAACTTACTACCACTCCCAGGATTCGAACCCCTGCTGTGTATGGTAAAAATGCTGCAGTTGACATCACAGTACACTGTGTTGTCAGGGAATTGGGTGTAAAACAAAAAAGCATTCCAATGGTTTCTTTCTAGGTCTCCCTCAGTTGTTCTATATGACTGACCTTTTGGGACTTCCAACATTGTTATACTGAACTTCCTACACATTTTAACTGCGTTCACCAGTGTGGGAACACTGCTTAATACAACAGTACTATTTATATAATGCACAAGATATTGCACCTTTATTTCCATGCAACCTGTATGACAGTCTTCCTGCCATATTGTCAAGTTTATTCAGTACATCCCATACACAGTAAGCTTCTTTACTGGTACAACACTTTCCAGAACTGTTATATTTATTTGTTATGACAGTACATATGGGGATATTACTTACCTGCCTCACGACACAGCTTTTGCAGCCTAGCAGCATGAGCTTGTTGGTTTGCAGCCCACTCATCTGCAGCTGTCAGAGAAATACAGTGATATTTAGCCATTACCTATCCATAGTATAGACAAGCTAGGCAATCATTATCTATGTAGTAGAATGGGTACTTACTCAGTGCTGGGGCATCAGCCCTCTGCTTTGCTTCTTGGATCCACTGGTTCAAGAGATCACCCCTCCACCACTTCAGGTTAGCATGGCGATGCCTGACCTGCTCAACAGTCTGGGGAATACCAGTGGCACTGGTAAGGTCACGGGCGAGACTATCCCAGGCCTCCACTTTATACTGAGAGCCCTGGTATTGGCCCTGCAGTAGTCTCTCCCTATGTTTTTTTACCAGGAGCCGTACCATGATTCTGGACTCCTGGGTGCCCCAGCACTGTGCTCTAAATCGAGTGCCTTCCCCAATGCCAGACATTCTGCCTACAGTAGGGAGCTGCAACCAGGTATGGGAATTATTGGTGCCTGTGGGGTTTAAATACACCTGATTTCCTGCACTTTCCCATGACTGGATGGTTTTGAAAAGGCTAAGCTATGGGCACATCTGCTTACCTAATGCTGGCATTGCTTAAAGAGGCATACCACTGGGCAGATTGAGTTAGCCAGCCTACACATTGCTTATCCCAGATAAGCTGAGCTGTGCAATGTCTAGCATTGCTTAATATTTAGTTTGCATTATATTTTCCTTTTGGCATTGATGATCCTAACACTCAATGAAAGGGAGGTCCACATAGGGAGGTTAGTAATAGTTCTTGGTGAAGATAAGGTTACTGTCCTCCCTCTGAGGTTGTTTTGTCTATGGCTACAACCCAACATATGTGCAGGGCCATCATAGAGGAAAAGGCTAGTGCCACCACAGTCATGGCACAGATAATGAGGGTGATCCAGGGTGTGCATACTGATCTATGGGAGTGCACATCCCACTTGTGTGATTCCTTGGATAGACTGAATCACACACTGGACCATACAATGTTTTCTCTGGGTCATTGGGCAGGGGTGATGGGACATTCTGAGAGGCAGTCATCTGCTACATCCACAGATATAAGCTAAGCATAACTATGGATGTACAAAAGCCTACACCTACATTACTAGAACTTCCACAGCAACAGCTATTATGGAGGTGTCTACTCCCAGGGTAGGGCATCCAACTGGTTATATCTTATTCTTTTGGCACATTTACTTGCAGATGTTGGTTGAAGTCATGTAGCATGCCAGCATCTAGCCCAGGTCATGGTACAGCCAGTCCAACTCCTTACAGAGCAAACTCTCATGGGTGGGGACAGGCATTAAAAGCTGAACCCTCTGCCATGCATGCTCTGGACCTGTGCAGTTGTCTAATCAAACCTGTCCAGTAGGCCACACGCTCATTTGCACACATACTGCCATTGCTCCAACACATCACCCATATCCACTGACACTGGTCCTTCCAAACCTTAACCCCCCTCTACCAATGCTGACACGTTCACAAAAAGCACTTTTTCTTTTTATATACATCAGCACTCATCATTCATTGTGAATGACATGCCTTTTGTACATTATTATTTTGGTTGGCTATGTCTGAGGCACAGAGTGGTCAGCCTATACATGCATAAGTGCAGCCTAGTGTTTTTACATGCATCATTTTTACTGTAGTGTATCTCCTTAACTATTGTATAGTTATGCTGTAAAGCTATGTGCAATCAGCTGCCTCTTTGCTAGTGGCATGGCATACTGTGCCCCCTCTAGCTAGCATGACCATCTCCTACTGATGGGAACTTCTAGCTTTGCAACAGGCCACTTTATTGTAAATTCATCCTGAATATTATATTGTGGAACACTGCACACACACTGTCAGTATTTTGCTACACATGGTGGGATCATACTACATGAAACCACCAGATGAATCAATACAGTGAAGGTTTCCCCTCAGCAGCCCAAACACACATTCTTTAATGTTTCTGGTTTGTGATAGTGTAAAGTTATACCTCTGGTCTGTTTGATTGTGTAGATTTTTCAATAGGTGCCATGAGCCAGTATAGAAAGATAAATCCAGCATCATGAAGAAAATGCCTCTGTAGGAAGTCTCCCCTCACAAGCTATTGATTTAGGACACAGGTGTACCATATGTGGAAGTTCTGAAAACTGCCTTGGTGGCCTGGAAATACACTGTAGAAGATAACTTGCTAATTGCACATCACCTGATAGCTGATGTAGTGATACCCTTTGCAGTCCACATTCTTCTTTTCCAGTTAACCAGAAGGGGCCTTTATTTCAATGTGTATACAGTCCATGGCCCACAGTGCCTCTGGAAAACAAGCTACAGCATATCCTTAATGGTGTTTGTTCTGCCCTCTGGGGTATATGGGAACCACAATTGCTCCCACACATACTGAAGTATGACACTGGAAAGTTGATGGAATATTCCTTAGGCAGATGTCTGAGATACCCCAGTTGTGTTACCATTAGGTTGCTGAAAGGTCTCTGGAGCTAGTATATATAAAAACACACATACCTTTGTATCCACTGTGATAGGTATACCATGAGTCCTTTGGCACTGCAGAAGAGGCCATCGCATGTAGATGATTTGTTGCTTTGATTCTCTACCCACATGATGCCAGTCCATTATGCCAGTGTCATGGAGGGCATGAAATATTAAGTGTGGTCAGATGAACTATCACCTCCAGTGGCTATTTCAGGCACAGTTTGGCACTGTGGCTGCAATAAGAGCCTCCTGCAGGTGCACATTAGCTACAGTTGCTTCAACTCCTAACATTAGTCAGTAATCTACTCTGCCTGAATAATAGCATGGCTGAGTTCAAATATAAAGTTGGTGCAGCTACACTGTGCGGCATTTAAACATTTCTGAATCACTATGCCATCATGTTTTGTTTCATTATCATACACAGTGCCTCATTATACAGGTCTACATTGAATGTTCGAACATTCAAAAATTTGAGTGTCATATGGTCGACACCATATGATCGGATTTTTGAAAGTTCGAACATTGTAACAGAGATCTCCATACAGCACGGAATGGGAAGAGTTCCCTTTTCTGCACTGTAGTGCGATCTCTGAGTTGGTATATTTAAAGAGCGAGGGGTATGGGGGGGTGCAGGGAGGCTTGTCCCCTGCTTAAAACATTAAGGTAGGTGTTTGGTGTAGTTTATTTTTTTTATTACATATTCAAACATTTGAAAGTTTGATCATATGGGGTTGATCATATGACAGTCGAACTTTCAAACGTTCGTTTATCTAATATAGACCCCATTATACAGTCATCAGCATATAGAACATTTGACCACATTATTTCTGTTGACAATGTCATGCAGATGAGTTTTCTGAATCATGCACATACCTCTCAACTGTACAATATTTTTGAAGATTTTTTGCCTCATATTTTCAGTCTGTTACTCATAAAATTTTGTTTTCCTGACCAATAATTGGTAAATTAGTGAGGACTGAAGTCAGAAAATATTGTCAGATATTTGAGTTTCAGACATCATACCCTTCAGAAAATTCATGCTAATGCAAAACTTGTTTTTCTATCAACTTTCCACAATTTTAAGAGTACTTTTTAAAAAACTGTCTCTATTTTTGGGCTTTTGTCGCCCTGTTATTTATGGCTTTGTCCATATTTCTTGCTCTAAGAGGTTGAGAGGTATGATCACACATGCCCTGTTTATGGCCACTCATCACACATATTCACTTAACATGCTGTGACAAAATTTTCTGAATCTGAAGATTTGTGCTCATTTGGTCATAGCTGCATTCAGATATAGCTCAACAATTTATGCTGGAAGTGTTAAATACCGCTTTCTTCCTCAGATGCAAGAATGGTGCATACTCTACATTTTCTGGCTTTTCAACAAATCTATGCATATTAAGAAATAAATCAAATATCTGTATCTAATATTTCTAATTTGCTGCTAAATTTTGTTCCAGCTGTGGAATTCCAAGAGTGTGAATACATTGCATTCAGGCAGTGTGTTTGAAATGACTAGAGTATTACTAGCACATTTGCTGAGCTGTCATTTTCTACAGAATACAAATTACATGTTTAATAAAAATGCTGTTAAAATCATGATGTTTCTCACTCTGATATCCTTAATTACTAGGTAACCATTGGCATATATCATGACATAATGCCATGATTTGAATTCCTTCAATAAGAAACAACCAAAAATACCATGCAAGTTATAAAACAGTTTCACACTATCCAAAATAAATACCACAAGAGAAAAGTAATATTTTAACCAATATTAAGCCATTTTACCCAACAAATTAATCATGTAACTTGAAAATAAATTGCTTATAGTAGAAACATTAATTTTAATTAGAATGTTGAATTTTAACCATTAGAAATAATTGTTTTCTCAAAGACTTTTGCTGACTGTCATGCCTGGAGGCAAAATCTCATATGGTTTAGAGTGGCAACCAAATTTGTTAAAGAAATGGATAAAATCCAGATAAACTATTTATTGTATATTATAGGATTTTAGATAGAGGCTATATATAGTTCCATTTCATTGCAGTGGATCAGAGTGTTATACATGAGTCAGTGATTAGTAAACTGAATTAACGTTTTATGCAAAAAGAATTATAATATGTGAAAGAGCATGCTTCTACAGATGAATACAAGCCAAAGGTGAATGTGAATGTGTTGAACATTTTGTAATGTAATTTTATGAGTTAACTGAAAATTGGTGGTTTAATGGCACAAAAGGTGAAGAAATCACATACAGAAGTATGATCAGGCTAGCTAATATAGTGTTTCAAATGTTACAACTTGAAGTGAATCTATATTTAGAAAAAGGCAATTCAGATCACCAGAGAGGCAGAATTAGTTAAAAGCTGAATGATAATTTGAATATGGCAAATAATATGCATGAGGTAAATTGCAGAGAGGACAGCAAGTTTAAAATGAGGCATAGTTTCTGGTTAAACTAATTAAATGTATGAGAAATAGAATGAGTTAGGGTTTACGAATGCACATGGTGCAACCATTATCATGCTGAATCACTTTAATTTTCTGCACATGGCAGAAAGTACAAAAAATGTAAACATCTGGGCCTTTTTTTATGATAGTTGTAAGGCATGGCTGATTTAAAAGGTTGTTTTTGAAAATAAAACTGAGAATAATATGTTATTCCTGGTTTCTGCCACTACTGTGTCCGATGATGAAGCAGACTGGCAAGTTAAAATTCCTATTTGTGGAACTCAAGACAATTTCAAAAATGATACTGTGGCTAGTGTTATAAAAAATACCATGTTTCTGACAGGAATTTCTTAAAGGGAATACAACTGCATGAATCAGATAAATAAAATTCAAAGCCCTACTAGAAAATCAAGTGCTTCTATAAATTTCTGTCTCTGAGTGAAAAAGGCATATGCTTAAATCTAGATTTATGGGTTGTATGGACCATACAAAACTGTCAAAATTGGTACATGGATATGAGAAATACAATTAGTATGTTCAAAGTAAAGATGTTTAGGTGGAACTATATAAAATACGCTTTAAAAACATATTTAGAAAGTTTTTGTATAGGTCAATATTGAGAGAGACTATTACTTAAATTATGTAAGTGCAATCTGAAATTGAAATAAAAAACTTTGTAGGGAGGTAAATTTCTTTTGACTACAGCACCTTTATCAGTGAATATGAAGAACTTCTAGAAGAAGCAGAGAAGATCTGTAGGTAAATTATGCAGTTGTCAATAACAGAAAAAAATAATGTCAGAGCTGTACTTAGACTGACTTACAAATACATTCAATGAAAGACGTTCAGTGATGGGATGACCTGAGCAAAAGTAATTTCCAAGAAACAAATAATCCATCATATTTTTTCTATCTAGGAAGCAAATATTTGTGTCCAGGGCTTAATGTAGAAATCTGACAAAATTAACTATCGTAATCAACTAATAAGACAATTATTTAACAAAAGCACGATTCCATTCTGGGACAGCTGAAATACAATGAATGTGTGAGATATGTAGTATATTAACTCTGAAGGTAGTCTTGGACAAATGGTGGAGTAGTGTGCCATTTGAAATGCATACCACAGCAACAATCCACAAGAAGCATCAATGTTCATAGGTTCATAGGTTCATAGGTTGGTACTAGGCTATCAGCCCTAGGGCCTATACAAGCCTAGCCAAACAATTCCCCAGATATTTCTTTCCACAATATTTACTTCCATGGACCCCTGTCTAGCAGGATGACTGACATGATCCCTGGGGTGAATTTCTTATCTCCCATCCAATCATCAAAGTTCCTTTTGAAGTGGGCCAAGGAAGCACTCTGCTTGACATGTATGGGCAGTCTATTCCAGAGTAATGGGAGTCTCTGGGTCAGGAACCTACCCTCCAGCATGTTTTGTTCATTGTGATGACAAAGTTTAGACCCCTGGAGCGTGTGGCTCTGAGGGATTGGGATTTCTTTAAGTTGAGCATGTCCAACAGCTCAGGGTTTGTCGTGGCCTTGTATGTTAAGCAGAGATTGCCTCTGAGTAGACAATATGCCATAGAGTATAGCTGGAGTTTTTTTAGACGGTCAACACATGGTATCTGCTTTAGGCCTGTGATTCTTTTAGTGAGGTATTTCTGCAGCCTTTACAGCTATTGCAGATGTCTTGAGAGGTACATACCAAATGGGGCATTGTACTCTATAATGGGTCTAATGAGGGATGAGTACAGTGGGACAATGACCTCCTTTTTTCTGGATGAAAAGCCTTTAGTGATGAGGTGTGTCACATAGAAGGATTTCCTGACTTTTGTAGTGATGTGGTTATCGAAGGTGAGACCACTGTCCACCTGTGTCCCTAAGTCTCTCATCACACTTTTGGTGTTTAGTGTACTGCCACCTATGTGATAAATCATGAGCACATGTTTTTTCCCAAAGGGGATAACTATACATTTCTTGGCATTAAGCTTGAGCCCATGGCTCTGGCACCAAGCATCTGTTTCTGTAAGTCCCTTTTGTAGAATATACACATCATTTGGGGATTCAATAATGGCTCCCAGTTTGCAGTCATCTGCAAACTTTGTTAGCCAGAGTCTCTTAGTGTTGGCCTGTACTTCAGAGAAGTAGATGCCAAACAAGAGCGGTCCCAGGACTGAACCCTGAGGTGCTCCACTTGTCACTTGTCTGGAGCTGGATTTGGAGTCGGCTACTTTTACAGTCTAGGTTCTGTCAGTAAGCCAGTTGGCACCCCATCGAGTGATGTAGGGGATTTATGCCCAGCTTAGTAAGTTTATCTATGATTCCAGAGTGGGGGATGGTGTTGAAGGCCTTGGGGAGGTCCAGATAGGCTGTGTGGACTGCCTTACCCTTTTCCACAGTTCTGGAAACTGATTCAAAGAAGTCAATCAGGTTCAGGAGACAAGATCGGACGTTCATGAACCCAAACTGGGTGGGGTCGAGTGTTTGAAGGCTGCCAGTGTCTTTGTTTATAAGTTCCCTGATAATGTGTTCCATGACCTTGCAGATCAGGCTCGTCAGACTAATGGGATGGTAGTTCCTGGGATCCAAGGTGGATCCCCCCCTTGTGGAGTGGGATAATTGTAGCTGCATGCCACTCAGTGGGCACGAAGCCTGAGGTGAGGCTATGATTAAACATGACACTTAGGTGAGGTGCCAGTTCATTTTGCAGTTCATGTAGTACACAGCCCGGGATGTCATCTGGTCCTATGGATGCTGTATTCTTAGCTTTGAAGAGTATGGTTTCTACCTGTGTGGCCGTGATTACCGGAATTTGGCAATCTTTTGGTATTGAAATGGGCCCTTTAGGGAGTGAGAGGGGGGTGAAGTTGGTACTAAATCGATCTGCCAGGATATTGTTAACATCCTTGGAAGCAGTATATTTAATGCCATTCTGTTGTACCTCAGAGCAGATCTGAGCATTGCCATTTAGATTCTCGAAATAACTGTAGAATGCCTTGTGGTTGTCTTTAGAATCTTTGGCAATTTTATTTTTGTAACTAGCTTTGGAGGATTTTATGAGGGATCTCAGCTTCTTACTGAGGCTGGTAAGGGAGATTTTTGCATCCTGGGATTTTCCTCTTTTCTGCAACAGTTTCTTCCTTCTGTTGTACAGTTTGTTTAGGGCAGGGGACCACCAGATTGGCTTCCTTTTTTTGGAGGAGAGTGTCTTTTTCTATTTGGGATGGCACAATTCATGCATGAGTGGATGTGCTCATGCAGTGCCTTAGTGTATGATTTAGCAGTCAAACTTTTAGCTCCCATCTGCATGAGCGCCATGAAGTTTGTCACTTCTGACTTAAGTAGCATGAAGTTAGCTTTGGAGAAATTTTTTACAGAGGTTTTCATACTGGGGGGTGGGGTGGGATGTGGAAGTCAAGGGTGATTTGCTTATGGTCAGACCTGACCAATGAGGAGGTGACCACTGTTGTGGAGCATCTATCTCCCATGTTGGTAATGACCAGGTCTAGGATATTGGAGCCCCTGGTGGGACAATGGATTAGTTGATCCAGGGTGTTTGAATTTATGAATTCCAAGAACCATTGGGAAAAGGTGTTGGTACCCGAGTAGTTTCCCAGTTATTGGCAGGGTAGTTGAAATCACCCAGTATTAGGGTGTTTGGTTGTATCTTAATATTTTCCAGTATGTTTAGAAAGCTGTAGTGAGAATCTTGGAGCATGGTGGGAGATCTGTAGCAAGCTACAATTTGGATTGCTGTCTTACCTAGTGTTAGTTGCACCTGGAGAATTTCAGATGCATTGTGTTGGGCAACTAGCCTGGAGGCGTGAATATCCTTGGTGAATATGGACACTCCACCACCTTTAGTGTTTCGGTCTTGGTTTGGTGGCCGAAAAGTGTGGTAATAGTTGTAGCCTGGTATTGCAGGGGTGCTCTCTAGAGTCTTAAGCCAGGTCTCAGTTACTGCACAGATATCAATGCTTTCCATTTTTAGGAGTGCCTCAAGAGAGTTCATTTTGAGGTTTAGACTTCTAACATTGAGTAGCATTGCCTTCAAATTTTGCATGCTTGTATCTGTTACAATGATGGTTTTGTCCTATGAACCTTGCCTAAAAAAGGCACTATAGGGGTGGCAAGAGCTTTAGCCAGTTACCTGAATACCAGGGGTGACAGGTGCAGACCATCTCTGGTAAAGCATTGTGGTTTTTCGCTCATGTCGTCCCAGGCAGACAGATACTGGATCCCCTTTGAATGACACTAGAAGCTTAGCCAATTGTTGAAGTCAGTCATTTTGTTCTTATACTGTGGTTTCATTCTGGGTGAAGGCAGGATGCTACTCAGGGCTAGGGTCATACCTGCCTGGGCCACATGATCCTAGAGCTCTTCCATGTCTCTTTTCATGTAGTCCAGGGAAGTACGTCTCAAGTCATTCACTCCAACATGGACAATGACAGCGTCATATTTGTACTTGTTGTGGAGTGACTTGAGTGCATGCTTTATGTGGTGGATCCTGGCACCTGACAGGCATCTGACTGTAATTTTCTCCTTGCTCAGCCTGGTGAGTGGGTATCAGTGTGCCTGACTATAGAGTCACCTATGACTAAAGTGTTGGGTACATTGTCTTGCCTTAGGGGCTGTTGTTGGGTGACACATTGGTGTTGTGAGATATGTATCACTTTGGTTGTGACTGGTGTTTGTTTGTATTT
The DNA here is from genome assembly GCF_019279795.1 of Protopterus annectens. Lineage (NCBI taxonomy): Eukaryota > Metazoa > Chordata > Ceratodontiformes > Protopteridae > Protopterus > Protopterus annectens. The sequence goes on along the minus strand of NC_056737.1, from coordinate 1,394,089,964 downwards.
CAGCTTCAGAGGTCCTTGTTGCTTGGGCAGGTTAATGTTAAGGGCCTCCACATATGTTGGTTTAGTGTTGCTATGTGTGGGTGTTGATGGTGTGGGTTTTGAAGGGCTATTTGTTGCTTGAGGTGTAGTGCAGGTGTTAACCTTCTCCTCTTGACTGCCTAGCACAATCTTGGCCGGAGAGAGCTTTGCTTCCAGTTTGGGTATGTAAGTGCATCTCGCACAGGTTGTAATGTTGGGTGGTAGGACTAGAGGGTTGTCTGTTTACATGAGGCAGTTTCTGCATTACCCCAGTATGCCTAGATTCACCAGGTGGACAGGAGAAATCACTGGAAGCTGACTCTTGGACATGCCTGTTTAGATGCTTTTTTTTGTAAAGTACAAGAGCTGATTTCCCTTACTCATTATGGCAGTGAATAGTATTTTGATCCATGAAAATGAGTAGGGACAAATTACTTCCATTCCAGAAGATACTATAGCAATAACCCACACCTGGGTGTGGGTAATGCTGGATTTACCCACGGTTGGTGTGGTCTGGTCACGAGGGCGAAGCCCGAGTGGCCAAACAAAGCCAACCGTGGATAAATCCAGCATTACCCACACCCAGAAGTGGGTTATTGCTATTATACAATGACATTATTTAAGAAAAAAAGAATTACTTTTCTTAAATAATGGCATTGTATAATGCCTCCTTGCTGCCCTTCCGCAGCTATCCAGTATTCTGCGGCAGTTCTGATATACTGCGCATGCCTATGCCTATGCAGTACATGAGAGCTGTGGGCAAAAGCAACAGAGAAAGTAAGATCTCTGTTACTTTTTACTAACTGTTTCGCTATGTTAAATGGGTTTAACATAGTGAGACAGCTTTAAAAAAAGCAACAGAGATTCCGTTGCTTTTTTTAAAGCTGTCTCGCTATGTTAAACCCATTTAACATAGCGAGACAGTTTTAAAAAAAAGCAATGGAGAAAGCAAGATCCCCGTTGCTTTTTACAAACAGTCTCGCTGTGTTAAAGGAGTTTAACATAGCGAGACAGCTTTAAAAAAGCAACGGAGAATCTCTGTTGCTTTTTTAAAGCTGTCTCGCTATGTTAAACTCATTTAACATAGCGAGACTGTGTGAAGCAACGGAGATCTTGCGTTCTCCGTTGCTGTAAAAATAGAGTTATAGTAATGGAAAAAGTCCGGGTGACCGGACCTTTTTCCATTACTATAACTCTGATTTACAACGTGCATGCTGACCAATCAGCATGCACGTTTTTGAATATTAATGGGGGGGTCATTGTATAAATGCATTTTATCTATGGGTGTTACCATTAAACATTCCCTGAAATAATTATGCTGCATGACACAAGCAAAAGCAATACAGCAGAATCTATGTTTTTGTATTAAAAGGTACCCTATGTTGTCATATCTCACATTTGTCTAAAGTCTGAGAATCTGGAATATAAAAAGATTTTGAATGAGGACCTTTCAATTTTAAGTGTATCAATTAAACCTCAATTGCTGATTATATAAGAGAAAGGGGTTGTTTCATTTGATATTTGTATGCACTGAAGAAGGCTGTTTTTATCTAAGCCGAAACCGGTCTGTTTAACATTCCCTTTGTTATGTGCTTGTTAGCACTACATTAAAATTATTTTGCTTGCCACAGACTGCTAGACAACTATTCAGGCATTGGATATCCTGAGAAAGAACATGGAAAGAACTGTAAGGTCTGTCATTTTTTTTTTTTTTCTTTTAGTTTTTGAAAGTTGGAGTCCTCCACTGCAGGGGGGTTTGTCTTGCATCAGATTTGCTGATGGGGCACCTACTTCAACTTTGACACTGTTGCCTGGAAGACAATGGAGAGATTAAAGTAAGAATATAGAAAAAATGGGAAAGTTTACACACTAAAGATGAAGCAATTGACAAACTTGCTAAACCAAGATGCGATTCAGTGTATGAGAAAGACCGTTATATAGAAGGCAATGCACAGATATGTATATACATCACTTGCACACCAAAGTCAAAATTCCAATATAAAGAGCAATCAGCAATGTTACAACAAGCACTGGTTCAAGAACAAAGTGACAGCTGTGACCATGAGAATTTAGAATCGCAGAGAAGGCCTCATCAGAAAGCGTCTGCAAGTAAACTTGTAATGCATCAAGAATGGTCCTAAAACAAAAACAGATGCACAATGCAAATGGCCCTTCTAAAGTCTCTTGATATAGAAAACTGTTGAGAAAATCTGACAGATATTTGGACTGTTCACGAATTGCGAATGATGCTGAAAGATGAAAAGATTGATTAATTAAAAAAATTCTACAGACTGAAAAGTGTTATCAGTTACAATGTCACACATGCTTAGTATAAAGTTGATGTAAATATTACACAACAAAAGCTTCCTCAGATATAAGGCAGGATAGATATTGATAGAGATATACATACATATAGAGAGATATTGATTTACCCAACATAACTTTAAAGATGGAGAATTCTGCAGAATATGTATTTTGCTTTAATCATAATGAGGTAGATGAAATTATTTGCATATTATATGGTACCCAGTTTGGCTATGCATCACAAGGAAGTTGGACCACATAGCTTATATGTCTGTATTATTTACTGCTCAGTCATTACGCACCTGAATCTATTTGCATTTGACTTTTATTATCATAATGCTTAGGCAGTTCTACTACGTTTCACTAAAACAGAATAACTCCAAATACGATACTTCAACTAATATTGCATGAAACCCTGTGACTTCACTACACCAGTTGTCTAAACACAAGTACATAGATATTGGTGAGTTTTGAGCAAAAGAATGAAAAATACTACTGCAAATTTTTCTGAAGGGGACTCAATCCACCCTTCATCTCAAGGCCCCATATATAGTCTTCTCCAAGGTCAGTTCTATTTATTGAGAGACTGGTAGAAAAAATAAAAATAAAATGTTTTAAAATATTTTGAGAGACAGACAATTTATATATTTTGATCCCATTTGCGTTACTATAATATTACCATAGTGTCAGCAGCGGCCTTAGGTCAACTGGTGCCCTAGGCAAAAGGGCTCCACGCCACCCCCCCCACCACACTACCTGGTGCCCCCATGCTGGTCTACCTACACCAAATAAATACTGGAAAAGTGCCCCTACCAGAGCAGCGCCCTAGGCAGATGCCTAGTTGGCCTATGCCTAAGGCCAGCTATGCATAGTGTGTAACAGACAAAAATATGAGAAAACCAAATTTAAGCTATCCCACTCCAGTAAATAAAGACGTGCACACAGGCACATACACACACACACACACACACACACACACACACACACACACACACACACACACACACACACACACACATCACACACACACACACACACACACACACACACACACGCACGCACGCACACACACACACACACACACACACGCACGCACGCACGCACACACACACACACACACACACACACACACACACACACATTAAGTAACTGTGGTACTTTTTTGATATCTCTGTTCTTGTTTTCATTTCATTTCCACATGTTATATAACTATAAGCGAGTTGATTTTCCTCTATTTCAGTATTTTGTTTGACTTTGTTTATTCTGAAATATTTTGCACATATATTCTGTCATGTAGTGTTTTAATACTTTGTTGCCTGTTTTATCCCCTGCTTCTGCCATACACTATTGTATCTGTAGTCAAATCATTTTGCAATCTATCTTCTTGTACACACTGCATTTGGTGTGGGTAAGACCCCCTGAAGTTACTGCAAAACTAACATGTTAGTTTTTGTCATGTTTTAGTGTGGGCATGACCCTCACCATTTGCAGTATTTACAAACAGACCTGTTTTTTCATGTGTTTTTATCATGTTTGCAGCAATTAAATTCACTCATCCTCTTCTGATACAGTTTTTCAACATTTTATGCAAATTTGTTACAATTTACTGAGATGATACTCTCTGAATTGGTTTCTTGTCTTCTTTATCTGTACTTATGACATTTTTAATGACCTAGAAAATTTAGTAGGAATTTCTAATGACAAGGCAGGCTCTGTTTATATTTTCTTTACAACTTTTTCTGAACAAGAGTTCTGACAAATTAGCATTGTTATTTCTGCGTTGGCATTTGGGAAATCAGTATTTTCATTTTTTGGAAAAACCTCTTAATCTCACACTGTAGGTACCTGTTTTCTCATGTTCTGTGCTGCACTTCTTCACATAATAACACAGATCTAGTATTATTTCAAAATACTTACTTAGCTAACACAGCACTTGTGTTAATGTTTCACTTGAATCCAACATTTTCTCATATGCTTGGTATGTGTGTTACTTCAAGCAGGTATGGTAGCAATTGTTTTAATCTGGAATATCTTGATGTTCTTCATGTTTCACTGTTGCAGTCATTACATTTGGGTAATCTGCTGGCAGGTTGCCTTCAGTCGGCCTGATTAACAAAGTCTTGGGTCCTGCATCGGTTGCTGTCCCTTCTTCCATGACGTCAGGTCGTCAGGGGTATAAAACATGCAGCCGACACCATTACATCAGTCTTTCTTGCCACGCGGTGCCCAAAGCAGAAGCAGTTCACAAGTGCCGGTCAGCCGACTCCTGAAATTTTCGTTTTCGAGTTTCAGAACCGAAATCTTCAACTAAAAGCTAGGTACGCTGTTGGGGAAACTTTTTCTTGCTCCTTACCGATGTCAGTAAAAGTTAATAATTGTATTACTTGTGGGAAGCAAATACCTCATAAGGATTTTCATTTGTACTGTATACCTTACCTAGGCCCTGACCACAATGTGCCTTGCTGTCGGTTTTGTGCTAAATTTAATCAATGCATGATTAAACGTCGGTATATTTTTGCTTCTAAATATTTTGGCTCAAGATTTAACTATCCAGAAATGTTGGTTAGCAATCTGACTACCGGAATTCCTAAAAAAAGCAAAGAAAAAGACAGAGGCAGACCATTGAGTTCCAAAACCGATGACGATGCTTCTCCAAAGCCAGTCGCCGGTTCGCCTGTATTCACTGAGGCACTTTTGCAGCCCCCGATACCCGCTACTTTTGATTCGCAGGCCTCTACTGAGACCCATTCGGAGTCTGGTATGCCGCGAGATACTTTAAGTATTGAACCTATGGATGTCTCTATCTTAGATGAGTCCAGAGCTGCTGTGCAGGCACCGGCTTCTGAGGGTGTTTTCAGGCCTAAAGATTTGTATATTAAACCGACGCCATCTTCAAAACTAAGGCCAAAATCTACTGCTATGTCTAAAAAAATGACGCTTGGGCCATATGTACAGGCCCCAATGCCTAAAAACAAATTATCAAAATGGCTGAAGATTTAATTACCTTGATCAGGGGTAGCCATCCCCCTCCGGCTAAGAGGCCTAGGCAAGGCACTGACTATGAGTCTTCAGATCAGGTTTCTATTTCTTCTGATTCCTCTTCTGAACAGGATTTATCTATTCCTACTTATGAGGAATCTGATGCAGAAGATTCCATCCCTTCTGCTTCTCCCCCTGAGGATTTCTCTTTTGGAGAAACTTTACATACCTTAAAGGAACATTTCCACTGGGAAAGTCAGGATTTCTCTGAATCTAAAAAGAGACTTAGGGATTTTCTTCTTCTTCTTCCTCAGCATAGGCCTTTGGCTATACCTCCTGTTCTAGACATTGTTGAGGATGTTTTTTCAGAATCCAGTATGACTCCGGATTCTTTGCCTCCGGCTCCTGGTAAGCCAAAGATACTACAGGGTTCCTGATTCTCACAAATTCCTTTTCAAAAATCCTACTGCTGATCCTGAAACCATTTCTCAGGGTCCCAAGGGCATTAAGGCCTCTACTGCTAAAAATCCTACCCCTTCAGACAGAGATCCAGGGCGCTGGATAGATGGGGTAAGGTTTACACGTTTACAACCTTGGCAATCAGGGCTTTAAACTGTCAATTTCATATGCTTAAATATCAACAGCATGTCATGGGCCTACTTAAACAGAAAATGATGTTGATCTCTGACTGTGTGGAAAATAAAGAGTTGCAGGATTTATTACATTCAGTTATACAAGTTGAAAAACATACTTTGCAATGTGGTTTTGATTCTTTGGAGGCCTCTTGCAGGGCTGCTGTAACTGGATCTGTGATAAGAAGGCATGCTTGGCTCAAAGAATAAAATCTTCCTGACCATGTTAAAGCAAAATTGTTGGATGCTCCTTTACAACAGGACAGTCTCTTTGGTAATAAGCCTGAAGAAGTTTTAAAAAAGATGGAAGATAAAGCTAAATCTATGCAAACTGTGAAATATTTCTTACAAGTGCAGCCACCCAGATTTAGTAGGCACTGGCCTACTAAGAACTGGTCCTTTCCAGTTCCCTCAAGAGCCACTCAAGTCAAATCCAGACAATCCAAAGGCTCCAGGTTTCAGTCACAAGGAACTTTTAGAACAAAACAATGGAGTGCCTCCTCCTCCAAACCTGGAAGCAACACGGCACCTAACTATGGTAAGCAGTCTCCATGACTTTCTTCTACAATCACCAAGCACTTACCTTTTGACCGCCCCTTTGGAGGGAAAACTGGCACTTCATGCATGAAACTGGCAACTGATTACCCAGGACAAATGGGTTTCAAACATAGAATCCCAGGGATACAGATTTCATTTCCACATGTTGCCAATCCCAAATGGATGGCCAGATCTGCTTCCAAATCAGTGGGCAGAGGCACAGAAACAATTTCTGTCCCTCATAAATATGGGGGCTATTCAACCAGTACCAGAAGAGGAAAAGGGACAAGGTTTCTATTCAAGACTTTTCCTGGTACCCAGAAAAGACAAATCATGGTGTCCAATTCTGGACTTATCCATTCTAAATACATTTATGGACATTCCAAAATTCAAGATGCTGACTCTTCAACAGTTACTACCTATGCTGGGCAAAGATGCCTGGTTGGGAACTCTAGACTTAAAAGAGGCTTACCTGCATATCCCAATCAGGGAATCTTGCAGAAGATACCTCTGCTTTAAGGCAGGCTATTTGCATTACCAGTTCTCTGCACTGCCCTTTGGCTTATCTACTGTGCCCAGGGTCTTCACAAAGTGCCTGGCACCAGTAATTGCTTTTTGCAGGCAAAGAAATATTCAAATTTATCCATACCTGGACGACTGCCTAATTCAGACAGAAAACAAGGACACTCTTCTAAAGCATCTGGTGTTTGTAAAAAGGGTTTTAACTTGTCTAGGGTACACTATAAACAAAAAGAAATCACAGCTGGTACCCTCTCAAAAAATTACATTCCTGGGTGCAAGCTTGAATACAGCTGCCCAGATGACTTACCTTACACCAGAAAAGCAAATTCAATTGATGACTTACTTCAAACAGATGGCCACAAAAACCCAGCTATCTGCAAGACAAATTCTGCAGGCCCTGGGGTTCATGGCCTCCTGTATTCTTCTAATTCCATATGCAAGACTGCATATGAGGAAACTTCAGTGGTACCTAAAGAGTTTCTGGAGTCAACATTGTCACATCCTGGAAAAAATGATTCCTATTATAGCTTGCCTGCATCTAGAGTTCTTATGGTGGGCAGAGGCCTGCCACCAAAACAAGCGACTGCCATTCACTCCACCCCCTGCTGCCCAAACCCTTACTACAAACACATCAGACTATGCTTGCGGGGCCTATCTGGCGGGGAAATGCATTCAGGGCAAATGGAGCCCAAATCTAATGCACCTACATATCAACCAGAAAGAGATGCTAGCTGTACAGAATGCTCTGACAGCCTTCAATGACTACCTTCATCCAGGACAACTACTGATAAAGACAGACAACACCACAGTCATGTGGTACATAAATAAGCAAGGGGATACACATTCCTACCCTCTTTGCAGACTAGCCATGGCATTGTGGAATACAGCCTTGACTTATCAAATTGATCTACAAGCTCAATTCCTGCCAGAAAAACTAAATACTCTGGCAGACGAACTAAGCAGAAATCTTATGGACCCACATGAATGGAAACTGGAACCACAAGTTTTCAACATGTTGACACACAAATGGGGGAGCCCAGACATAGATCTTTTTGCCTCACCCAAGAACTATCAGTTGGACAAATTCTGCACAAGAATTCATCACAAAAAAGCTTGGAAAGTGGATGCTCTATCATTCAGCTGGAAAAACCTATCAGTCTATGCTTTTCCCCCTCTGCCTCTGCTCTACAAAGTCCTACTAAAAGTCAGACAGGACAAACCAAAAATGATTCTAATTGCTCCAGACTGGCCTCGCAAGCACTGGTACCCAATCCTGCGCAATGTGTCACACCTTCCTCCGTGGCACCTGCCTCAGACTCCTTACCTTCTGTCTCAGCAGAACTACCAAATTCTGCACACTCAGCTCCAAACTTTGAATCTTGCAGCATGGCTGATCAACTAATTTAACCCTTGCCATCTCTCAGCAAACCTGTGATGGATGTCAGAAGGCCTAGCACTAGAAAATCTTATGCTGACAAATGGAAAAGATTCTGTGCCTGGAACAAATCCAAAGGAATAAGCACATCAATGCCCAATATTCCTCAGATTTTGCAATACTTAACTGAGATGCTTCACAAGGGCCTATCTTTTTCTTCCATAAAAATCCATCCTCTGCCATTTCAGCTCATTACAACACAGAACCTCCCCTCTTCTCTCATCCTCTGCTAAAGCAGTATCTCAGAGGGGCCAAAAATTTAAGACCTCCCAGGAGACACCAACTCCTGCATGGGACCTCAATTTTGTTTTGGAAAAACTCACTCTACCTCCTTTTGAGCCAGCTGCTAATGTGGATCTAAAATTTCTCTCTTGGAAAACAGCTTTTCTTTTAGCAGTCACTTCAGCTAGAAGGATTTCAGAATTACAGGCTCTTATGGCAGTGGAGCCTTTCATTATTTTTTATCCGGACGGGGTGGCTCTCAGGACCAATCCATCCTTTATGCCTAAGGTGGTATCCAGTGTGGCTCTTAATCAGACCATCCATCTGCCAACTTTCTTCCCTAATCCACAGAACACGGGTGAGCGGATTCTGCATTCATTGGATGTACACAGACAGCTTAGATTCTACTTAAACAGGACAAAATCTCTAAGAAAATCTGAACAACTATTGGTGGCATTTGCTGCAGGGGTAGAGGGAAAGGCTATTTCAAAGCAGACTATTTACAAATGGATAAGCCATTGAATTAGTTTCTGCTATATGCACCATGGTAAACTTATCCCCAATGGGATCAGATCTCATTCCACCAGGGCTGCATCTATGTCTGCAGCCTTTCTCAGAGGGGTTCCTACAAGAGACATTCTAGAAGCTGCTACTTGGAGCTCAATTCATACGTTCACCAAACATTACCATTACCTCTCTACTCTAAATCCAGAGCTGGCTTTGCCACTGCGGTCCTGCAGGGCCTTATAGCTGCTCCTAATGCTGTATAAATCCACCCTCCCAACCATAGCTTTGGGATTCTACCCTAATGTAATGACTGCAACAGTGAAACATGAAGAACATAGTACAGTTGTGTACACTTACCATAAATGTAGATGTTCGAGTGTATTCACTGTTGCAGTCCTGGTTACCCTCCCTCTAACTATACCTCTCCTTTCTTTTACTATAATTAAAAGCCTCTTGTTGTATTTGCTTTTGTTTGAGGTATATGTTTTGTATTTTAAATTATATACATATATATTCATATATATATATTTGGCTCCCCTTTTGGGGGGCACCTAACATCTGGGGCAAGAAAAACTGATGTAATGGCATCGGCTGCATGTTTTATACCCCTGACGACCTGACGTCATGGAAGAAGGGACAGCAACCAGCACAGGACCCAAGACTTTGTTAATTAGGCCGACTGAGGGAAACCTGCCAGCAGATTACCCAAATGTAATGACTGCAACAGTGAATACACTCAAACATCTATATTTATGATAAGTGTACACAACTGTACTTTATATTTATTGTAGCTGGAAAATTGCTAAACCTTGTAATCAATTTTCTGGTAAAGTGCCATTCAGAAATGAAACCCCCTGAGTATGATTCTTATAAGAAGGGAATCAGTTGCAGAATTTGACCCATAGAAAGTTTGGGAAGAGATGTGTGGAAGAGATAATGTTGGCTCAACCACAAAGGGGAGGAGTTGTAATGCATCCACTGTGGAATGAAACCTCTGGGTTAAATCACAGACACACACACACACACACACACACACACACACACACACACACACACACACACACACACACACACACACACACACACACACACATGCACGCGCACCTAAAATATTGCTCAGCTCTAAAGCCAAAGCCAATGAATGTGCATGAGCCTAAAACAAAAAAAGGAAACAAAAAACTCAGCACATTCAGGTACAAAAAAAAAACTTAGAATAAGATGGAGCAAATCTTTTGTTTCTCTATGATGGAATGGATTAATAAAAGATTTGGTGTTTCCCTAAGCAGAGATAGATGGATATTCCATGCAAGAAGGCAAGATATGGGAGTGTAAGCCTTCCATCGAGAGCATCTCTGGGTAGCTTGGCTTAACGAATATGTAAATGTGTACATTCACATGGAGCCTAGATTAATAGAGATTTCATTGCATTTGGTGATTAACAGAGAGAAAAGTTATGAGTAGAAAAAAAAATATCTCATGAATCACTGAGGGATACTGGCTTATAGTCCCAGATTTTCATTTCTTATACCAGATATCACCAAAAGCTGTCCAGTTGGGGAGCAATTGGGTTATTAGGGAATGAGGGTATAATGGCATCTAGAAGATGGAAGAGGGAAATATTATTAAGAAATAATGTTACCTAGCTGTCTCACTGTGGACCTAAGCAGTAAGAATCACACTCAGTTTCTAACTTAAGCAGGTATGATATTTTAAAAAACATAATTTTAATTTTGTGTTTCTGGACAATTAGTTTTTTAACTTTTGTTCATAGGTTCATAGGTACTAGGCTATTGTCCCTAGAGCATATATAAGCCTAGCCAAAAAGGTATCCTGGCTTTCGCCACCCAAGAAAATAATTTTCCTGTGCCCCTGTCAAGCAGAGCCACAGAGGTGATCCCCAGGGAGAATTTTTTATTTCCCATCCAATCATCAAGATTTTTCTTGAAGAGTGCTAATGAGGAGCTTTGTTTGATAGAGATAGGTAGTTTGTTCAAGAGTATGGGAAGTCTCTGGGACAGGAATCTATCCCTCCAGCATGTTCTGTTTATTGTGGTGATAAGGGTTAGGTCCCTAGAGGGTGCAGCACTAGTAGTACACTACAGTTATCTGTTTTACAAATTCTGCAGTGTAGTGTGAACCCCGTTTTTCTCCTGATCTAGCTATTTATTAATTATATTAAAATGCTTTGTAGTTAGTATTAGCAGATCTTACTTGTAAGTCTGAATTTCTGGCTTCAGACCTCTCAAACAAAAACAAACAGACAAATCATGGATCATAAACATAATAATCTGGCACAGTCATGCCAATCACCTTGATAAATTATTTAATTTTTCTGATATCACTGCATTTTTTTTGTCAATGTCATGTTTGTTTTCATCAGTTTTTGTTATTTTGACATAGCGACATACTGGCGCTTATAAGAAGGACATACAAGAAACCATGCAAAGTATGGTAGAAGAGGAAATCAAACATTATTTTAATAACATTCAAAAAGTGGCCCAGTTGCTCAGGATTTGGGAACTTATGTGAACAGTAACCTAACTTTTGACCAACATATATCCATTGTTGTAAGAATGTCCTTCTATATTGCACAACTAATAAATAAAGGAACTGTGTCTAGATCTAGAGATGCCATTGTCCCCCTTTACGCAACCCTTATTAGGCAAGTCATTAGATATAACACCCCCTTTGACATGTTTCTGGAACAATTTTAATGCCCACAGAGATAACTTACTAAAAGGACACAAGGCCTAAACAACCTGTCCTTCATGGACTGACTCAAAGCCCTGTCACTATACTAGGTATCCTACAGACCGCTAAGAGGTGACCTGTGTCTGGCATACAAGAAATACTCCAACCCAATACTGATGGAGTTACTGCATGTCAGCAAGTCAGATGGAACCAGAAATACTTGGCATAGAGAGCTAAACCTCTTCTGCAACATGAACCGAATGATTTGTAGTGACAGGTATATCTCACAGAGGATACTGCTACTATGGAACAGAATCCCCTTCCACATAAAGCAAAGTTCAGCCCTGTCCTTATTCAAGTGAAACTTGGACTTATGGATGAGAAACAGAAAACTTACCCCAGGACTGTCCCCTGTACTAATAATGGACAGATGAAGCTCCTAAATTATTTATCCTGTGCATGGCTCCCCTCAAATTATCTATTGTATAATCTCACTTATTCTCATTATTAGTAGGTAAATTTAGAGGTGGTAAACAATAATCTCTAACTAAATGGGATAGGTTAATTTGAGCACAAAAAGAGAAATGTGATAGGTTTAAAATGGCCTGCAAGGGCAGCTAGCCTAGTACTTACCCATGAACTGATGAACCTACTTTGTAGAACAAATGACACATTTGAGGATACATTTCACTAGAAAGACAATTGTTTGATATAGGTACATAGGTTCATGGGCAGTTACTAGGCTAATGACTAGTAGGACCCTTACAAGCCTAGCTGCATACCCTAAACCATTTGGATCCCAAGGATTATTGGGGTCTATGCATAGCAGCTCATGTTAGTATGGAGGTAACTAAGGATTTATGGGGAAGTGTTAAGATAATACTTTTCTTATTAACAGCTTCTGTCCATAAGGGACATGGAGGTCAAACCAGGGTAAATTTATGATTTTCCATCCAGCTGACAAGGTTTTGTTTGAATAGGGTCTGGGATGAACTTAGTTTAACATGGATGGGGGGGCTATTCTGTAGTGAGGGGATCCTTTGGGACACAAATCTGTCTTTCCACCATGTTTTGTTTATGTCACAAGTGAAGTTCAGATCTGTGGATTTAGTGTTTTTGGTGCAAATTTTTGTGCATGTGCAACAGATCCATTAGGCCCGGGTATGAGGAAGCCCTGTCATTCAGGCAAAGATCCCCTCTCAGCAGGTTGTGGGAGACTGAATACAAAGACAGAACCTTTAGCCAATCCATGTAGGGCAAGGCCTTCATGCCCTGAATTCTCCTGGTGAGAAACCTTTGTGGATGTTTCAGCTGTTGCAAGTGTCTAATTAGATACATACCAGTGAGGGCATCATGTTCAATGATAGGTCTGATAAGGGCTGAATAGACTGGTACTATAACTTCTCTGGACCTTGATGCGACACTCTAACCTTTAAGCTGGACAACATAGAATGATTTTCTTACTATATTAGCTACATGTTGCTCAAAGGCTAGATTGCTGTTTATGGATCCTTTACTACTGGGTCAACTCTTAGGGGTGTTGTAACAACAGAGTGATTGACTTGAGCGGATCATTTCCCCAAGGGCATTATAATTAATTTTCTTGGCACTGAGTTTTAGGGCATGGCTGTGGCACCAGTCATTTGTCTGTGTTAAACCCTCTTGCTAGATGTTGGTGTCTTGGGGAGGAATTTATAATAGCTTCCAGTTTACAGTCATCTGTGAACTTAGTGAACCAGAGATCTTGAACTTTAGCCTTGCATTCTGAGACGTAGATACCAAACAGGAGCAGGCCAAGGATGGAAACATGAGGTACTCTGTGCTGGTGACTGGTCATTTGGAGGAGATTGTCTCACCAATCCTGACTTCTTCAGTCCTGTCTGTGTGCCAACCAACAACCAACAATTTAGTTAGTTATGTAGGGATTTATGCCTAGCTCAGACAACTTGTCAACAATCTCAGAGTGAGGTACTGTATTGAATGCCTTGGTAAGGTCATGTTATACAGTATGCATATTGTACACTTTTCATTGCCTTGGTGACCATCTCAAAGAAGTCCACCAGGTTACGCAGACATGACCTCCCTTAACAAAGCCAGGTTGGAATGGGTACAGTGGGTTTAGGTTGCCAATATCCTTCTTCACAATTTCCATGATAATTTGTTCCATGGCTTTGCTTATTAGGCTTGTTAGATTTATGGGTCTCTTGTTCCCTAGATCAGTTGATGGTCCTTCCTTGTGGAGGGGAATGACTGTTGCAGTCCTCATTCACTAGGAATGTAGCCAGTTTCAAGACTATAGTTGAAGAGTGCCTCATATGATCCTGATCTGTCATATTTTAGACTGTTCAGGAGGCAACCAGGGATGTTGTCAGGACCCATGGAGGTGCTGTTCTTGGCTTTAGTAAGTGTTGCCAACACCCAGTCCCTACTAGTTGTTGGGAGTAATATGTTGGAGAGGATTTTATCAAGCAGAACTGGGGAAGAGTGGACATTGAAATTTGAGGCTAATTTATCAGCCAGTAGATTTGCTATGTCACCCTGATTGGTGAAGATGGTACCATTCATTACCAGTTCAGCACATTGCTGTGTATTAGCTTTAAGGTTCTGGACATAGCTGAAGGAGGTCTTATTATTCTCCTTAGCCTGCAAGGCTATCCTGACCTTGTAATTGGCCTTGTTTGACTTAATTAGAATGCTTACTTCCTTGATTAGTTGTATAAGAGAGCACTTGTCTTTAAGGGAGTAGGTCTTCCTGGTTCTGGCCATGAGTTTTCTGCTTTTATTACATACAGTCTTTAGGTGAGGATTTTAGCAGTGGGGTTTGCTTTTAGTGTTTGTTTTGGGTTTACATCTAATAGGTATGGCAGCCTCTATGCAGCCATTCACATGTTTATATAGGGACTCTGTGAATGATTCTGCATAGGTAGTTGTGGTCTCAGGATTATGGCGAGCCTTGAATTTTGACAAACTGTCACTTAATAAGATGTAGCTTGCCTTAAAATTGTTTCTGTTACTGGTTTAGCTGGGTTTGGGGGGGTGCAACAGTTTCCCATGTTGGTGAGTACTGTGATGATGTGAGATAGTGCCAGCTGTGCCAGACATAGTACGTCAGTGCATGTGTAACATATGCCAGTGTAGCTAGTTGGAGTTTTGTAAAGAATTATATGTCATTTGAATATCAATTTGACTTGTACAGATACTTGTGTTAAAATGTATTTGCAATGCTGCTTGTGTTAAAAATGTATCAACAGTGGGTTCTGCTGGACAGAAAATAACTATATATATATATATATATATATATATATATATATATATATATATATATATATATATATATATATATATATATATCAGACTGTATTGTTCCAACTGCTGAAATGTATATATTTTAACAGACGATACTGGGAGGGAAGGGGTTAAGCTCAGCCCAACTAACCTTAAGAAAAATAACCTGAAATTAAATGACTTGGTTTAGGCCATAAAGTTTCTCCACATGATTCAATAAAGTCTGTGTAGGCTCCGCATAGAGCCTACACAGAATGTGTCCATGTAGACAACCATGATTCACCCTCTGCAGCGTGCCATTCATATTTATTATGGTGTGTGCCTAAGAGAGGTCACAGCAACACGGATACTGAATCTGTGCAAGACTGACAGCACACCCACATACCTTTTGGCCCATTAACCTTGACCAAAAGGTTTAAAAGACATTTTAATTTTATTAAATTGGATTTATTTTTATTTTTTTTTTATGTTTATATGCCTGTTTGCGTGGTGTGGCGTGTTGTTTAGCTATGCTTAGCTTATGCACTATCTCACATTGTCTCAGTGCACACCCATACATCAGACATATGCTAGACATCTAAAAATAGAAACCAGATGCATTCAATTTTAATTCTTTTTTTTTTTATTATTTTGATGTGCTTGTTTGCATGATGCACTGCATTATTTAGCTATGCATAGTGCTGCACAGATATACATCAGACATGTGGCAGACATCTAAAAATAGAGACCGGATGCATTCAGTTTATATGTTTTATTTTTATGTGCTTGTTTGAGCGCTGTGTCATGTTATTAAGCTATGTGTAGGGCTCCATGCTTATGCATTAGACATATGCTAGACAGGTAAAAATGGAAACTGGATGCATTTAATTGGTGTAGTTCTGCGGTGCTTAGCAACACTCAAACCCATGCAGCAATGCCACGCTACACTTATAGGCACATTTGCAGTATATGTGAGGATACTATGAGCTCCCTTCACTATCCCAATGACTGGATAGGTTGAGTCATAACCTGCAGTGTAGTAAGTTCGCGTCCTGGGCAGGAATACCGTTTACATATACTGCTGTAAAAATGTGTCAGGTGACTGAAATATCAGTCAACTTTAAATTCAGTAATTGTTCCATTTAGAAAATGTGTGCAATGCTACGCATCACTTAAACATTGTTAATGTTCTTTTCCTGTTTGCGCGTTGCTAAGCTTCTTTTAATTATGGGTTGTGCAAGTTTGTGAAATGTTAAGTGACTTGGCACATTTTTGAAAGTTACAGTATGACATGCAATGGTGGGAATGCAGCCTATTTAAAGGGCAATAGGTGGGAATTTCTCCTTGTTCCTTAGAGCCTGACCTTGACTGTGGGCATGGCTGCTGTCGTGAGGGAAGATGTGTGATTTAGGGCACAATAGTGGGGTGTGCAGCAGTCTAGGGTTTCTTTGGACTCATGGTAGAATGCTATGAACCCTTGCTGCTGCAGGGTGACAACCAGGGATCAGAGTATAAGTGTGAGGCCTGGAATAGTTTGGCCATGGACCTGACCAGTGCCACTGGTATCCTCTGCACTGGTGAGCAATATTGTCACCATCATGATAACCTGTATTGAAGGAAGAGGGGAACCTTGGATTCCTGAATCCAAGAAGCACAGGATAGGCACACCCCACAAATATGTAAGTATGTTTTCTAGTAATTTATAAATATACAAGCTGAATCCATGCAAAACTGGTATGCATAATAGTTTCCTTCTCTTACCACAGCCGCAGAAGACAGAGCTTACAATGTCCAGTCCCATGAAAGGAATTTGGCCAGGATAAGGCAAGCGCATGGTATGTAAGAAAATGAATAAAGTAATAACTTAATGCATAACTTAACAATAAAGTAAGTAAATACAGATATTGCAGTCTTTACAGTCATGTATGAAATACCCGGGACTTCATAGAGTTTTATTATTGTGTTAGTGCATATCTGAACTGGTAAAGCAAGTTAAAGCAGGTAAGCATGCAGTACTTTGTAGCATATCTTCCAACCATCAGTTAATGTTGTGGTTTACCCAGATTAAGAGTCAATGTTGTGGTCTGTTCATTGTCTGAAATATGCTGTAGCTTGCACTCAATAAATGAATAGGGTAAACATGTAAGTTAACAGAAGTCCTAGACAGCTATCCATGTGTGTAAATGTATGATCTGAAAAAACATGACTCAATAAAGTGTAAAAGGAGATGGTGCTCTGATAATTTCTTCAAATAAAATGTTCAGTATTCCTGTAGTCACTGCTTGTTGGTTCTAATCCAACACCAGCCAACCAAGAAATGCACAGTAGTCAATACTGTGTTAGCATGTCATAAATAAATACCCAGATTAAGAGTCAATGTTGTGTTCTGCTCATTTTGTTTGATATATGCTGTAGGTAGCAGTCAATAAATGAACATGGTAAACATGTAAGTTTATAGAACTCCTACACAGCTATCCATGTGTGTAAATGCAAGATTTGGAACAATATGAATCAATAAAATGTAAAAGGAGACAGTGTTCTGATAATTTTTTTTTCAAATAAAATGTTCAATATTCCTGTAGTCAGTGCTTGTGGGTTCTAATCCAACATCAGCCAACTGAGAAATGTGCAGTAGTGAATATTGTTTTAGTATATCATATATAAATGCTGTGCAATACCCAGATTAACAGTCAATGTTGTGTTGTGCTCATTATGTCTGATATATGTTGTAGGTTGCAGTCAATAAATGAAGAGGGCAAATATGTAAGTAACACAACTCCTACACAGCTATCCATCTGTGTAAATGCAAGATTTGAAACAACATGAATCAATAAAGTGTAGAAGGAGACAGTGCTGTGATAATTTAGTTTTTCAAATAAAATGTTCAGTATTACTGTAGTGACTGCATTTGAGTTCTAATCCCATACCAGCCAACTGAGAAATTCTACAGTATTCAGTACTGTATTGGCATGTCACAAATAAAACAAAACCATGCTTGCATGTGAAGTGTACACCCATAGACCTGTGCCATAACTGCCCAGCTGTCAAGGGTATTCAGTATGCACAACTCTCAACTGTCACGATTTTTGCAGAATGTACTGAACATTGCCCCGTATGGCTGCTCCTCTTATTTATAGATATACTACATCACATGAAATGCAATTTAATGGCAAATCTGTTTTCAGAACTCCTTACTACTACTGTATGAGCACACTATGTAAGAATGTTCCGTGTTGTTGTGACTTTGTACCACCATTATGTATGGCTTGGCCCATAATGCACCATGCTAAGAGGCTGAGAGGTATGCACATGTAACATCATATATACAATATCAGCAACACTGAATGATTGCTGGATGCATTATGACCTGTACTATAGTGTGTGTGTAAGGAACATGGTAGTATTTCAAATAATAAACGGCATAGCAGTCAGTGATCTCACAAGTGAAATCTAACATATCTAGAATTATGTAGTTGTAGTATGTTTAGTTATATTATCTGTGAAGTTACTAATGTTATTTTTATGCTCACCCCACCCATTCTCTTCTTTTATTTACTTAATCAATATATTTATTATTATCACTTGATATTATCATATTATTTATTACTGCCTCTTATGTTGGCCTTGTGTATAATTTAATATTGCTTTGCTGTTAAGACACTTTCATTTAAATTATTTATTGTTGTGTTCCTCATTATATTATTTTCAATTTGTTTCCATTACTCATTATTGTTTTCTCTTATGTTATTAACGATGAGTTATTTTTCTTTTTCTTTTATGTTTATATTTAATTTACCACAGTGCGATAAGGTAAGCCACTTCCCAGTGATCCACCTACCTTGGCTCCCCCATCCAAGGCACCGGGGCCCAACACATCTGGGCCACAGCCTGGTGGCACCCCCTCTGCTGCCCCTGCATTACCTGCTCCATCAGGTAGTTCTCTCCCAAAGTATGAGGGACTGCCCCCCTCTAAGAATGAAGGTGAAGAGGGGATGCGTTCATCACCCAAGACTAGCTCCCAAGCATGGTGCATAGGCTTGTGCACCAATCTGTTGGTGCATGCATACACCGGATAGAGAGTATGCTGTCCATCCTGGTGGGGAAGTCTTGTCCCACATGCAGGGGGGCTAGCTGCAGTTTTAGGCTCATGTAGAGATTGTGAACCACATACCTATTAACATAGCAGCTACTGTAACTGTGAGATATTTTGATGTATTTCCCCTGTTATACTGTAACATGTGGTGCTGTTAAGATTACCTCTCCCTCAAAGTTTTTCAGGAACATCAGAAATTGGAAGAAGCAAATGTACTGCTGCTGGTAAGCGCAAAACTATTTTGTCAGAGATGTGGATATAGTGCAATGTATTCACTAAAGTGTCATCCCAGGCCTTCTGGCTGGATTGATGTACTGTCTGCATGATTGTCAAATGGGCATATACTTTCTGAATGTCCACAGTTTAGAGTCATACCTCTGCCTTGTAGGTATGACCATAGTGATTGACTTGACAGTATTGCCAGGACATTACAGATTGCCATAAATGTCAACTGTGCCCCTTTTTGCAGAATGTCGACAGTGTACACAATTTACATTTTGCTCATGAGATTCTTGTTTAATGAATAATTATTTCCAAATATTTACAGATTGTGGTTAGAAAATAATGTCTTCATGTCCTACTATGTTAGGTTGGTGGTTATACAAGTCTGTAATAGTGACAGCAGTGTATACAGCTTATCATATATTGTACCATAGTACTGCAGAGCATAGAAGTGCAGGTATTAATGTATTGCTTTCTCCATGGGCTTATGTTCCTGGGCATTCCTGTGGAGGACACATTCCCAGCAGACATCAGTCACCCTCACCCTCAGTAGCACAGCATCTAATCTTAGGCATGGAGGTGTCATTGTAACTCCTGACGGAGCCAGTTCTCATGTTCAGGGGTGGAGATGATCAACTGTCAGCTCTACCATGCTCAGCTCACATCTGTCCAACATACAGACAGTTAGGGCTAGCACTGATCTTAGCTGTGTTCATGCAGACTCTCACACAACACTGTGTCATTGACGGTACTTACAGACACACACACACACACACACACACACACACACACACACACACACAACATTTCCATGGTCCATCTTGCCTACTTCCCTTCTGGAATCATACACACACTTGCCAACCTATTAGGTCAGCCTAGGCCTCCTGCACCCCCACACAATGCCTTGTGTAAGTGATGATAACTGTGCCACATCTCTATCATCTTTTTCATGGAAGCAGGGAAATAAAGCTATGCGTCTGATGTACAGGGTGACTATCGACATTAATATAAATTAATTTCATCCATTGCTGCTGTAGACATTTTACTTTTACTGGTTATTAATACATATTGTACTTTGCCATTTAGAATGTATATAGCATAATTTGTATACATTACGATGGATGTTGTTGTAAGGGCTGTGGACTCACAATGAAATGTGTCTCATGGAAATGTTTACATTTCACTTTCAGGATTGTGTTGGACACACTGATTGGTACACATCTATGATCAACCCATCAATGTCAAGAGTACAGGAGTGAATATCGGCAGAGAATAGAAATGTCATCAGAAAGGTAATAGAGTATAGGTTCATGACTTCATAGGTTCATAGGTGTTTACTAGGCAAACAAACACAAGCCATGCATCCCAAATCTCTGACAATTTCTGATGCCCTTGATAAGTATGAGCAGGGTTTTGAGAGATGAAACACTTCCAAGCAGGGGCCTGGGAGATGAACCTTTTACAGTTTCCATGTGTCTATTAGAGACATAGGTCACAAACCAGGGATGATTGCCCTGTTCCCCATCCAATTGTGTAACTTGCACTTGATTTGCATTAGGGTGGAACTCTGCTTCACATGGTTGGGTAGCCTGTTCCATATAGGGTGTAGTCTCTGAGATATATACCTGTTTCTCCAGGACATCCAATTTACACCACAGGCAAGATGTAGGTCTGTAGAACAGGTAATTCTGGTGCTAACTGTTTTGTGGATATGCAGGTTGTCCACAGTGGGGTCTGACAATGTCCTGTATGGCATGCATACATCTTCCCTCCAAAAGCTGTAAGACACAAAATACAGAGATAGGACCTTGACATGGTCTGCATAGGACATTTTATGTATGCCCTGTATTGATTCAGTGAAGAACCTGTGTGGATGTTCCTGTTGCTGGATAGGCCTGGCTAGGTACATACCAAAGGTGGCCTAGCACTCGATGATAGGTCTGATGAATGCAGAATACACTGGAACAATCACTTCCTCAGACTTATGTGCTATACCTTTGTTAATAAGTTGCACAGCATAGAATGATTTTCCCAATACTGTAGGCACATGGCAGTCAGGCTAGATCACTATCTATGTGTGTCCCTAAGCCCCGACTACTGGCTCAGCTGTTAGAGGTGTGCTGTCAATATGATAGCTACCAGGGGTGGATGCCTTCTCAAAGCATAGTATTTAGCATTTCTTGGCATTTAGTGATACTCTGTGACTCTGACACCAGTGTTATGTCTGTTTCAGCCCCTCCTGGAGAACGTTTGTGCCAGTGTGAGATTCAATGACAGCTCCTAATTTGCAATTATCTGCAAATTTAGTCAGCCAGAGGCCACTGACAGTGGCATTGACTTCAGACAAGTAAATGCCTAAGAGGAGCGCTCCAAGGAATGATTCATGAGGGAGATAATTTGTGACTGGCCTGTTTGTAGTGGTGTACTGCCCTATGTTAACTTCCTGGTTCATGCCTGTGAGCCACTTGGCTATCCACCAGTTGACATACTAATTTGTGCCTAACCTCTTGAGTTTGTCAGCAATGCCTGATGAAGGTATAGTGTCATGTGCCTTGTCAGGCCATGGAACACAGTGTGAACCATTTTTCCATCATCGGTTGCTTTGGTTACCTTCTCAAATAAGTTCACCCGGTTGGGTAGGTATGGTCTGCCCTTAATAAAACCAAACTGGGTTTGGTTCAATATCTGGAGTTGTACTACATCTCTAGCGATCATTTCCATGATAATTCTTTTCATAGTTTACATATCAGACTAGTGAGACTTCTGGGTCTGTACTCTCCAGGGTCTGTAATGGCCCACCTTTGTGCAGAGGGGTGACTGCTTCTGTTCTCCATTCATGAGGCAAGAAGCCTGTTTGGTGGCAACAGTGAAATAGTAATTCCAGAGGCCCTGAAAGGCATGTCTCAAGCTATTTAGAAGGTATGCTAGGATATTGTCTGGGCCCATTGATGCAGTGTACTTGCTCTTAGAAAGAACATTAAGGACCTCTTCCCTTGCATTAGTAGGTTACTTATATTTGATGGTATTTCCTGAGGGAAGGTTGAGGAGGAGAGAAGTGCAAAGTTGGGGCTAAATTTATCAGGCAAGAGGTTTGTTTTTTCTTCTGCTTTATTATAGGTGGTTCCATTTATAATGAGATGTGCACACAATTGTGTATTGCCTTTGACGTTGTGGACATACCTGAAGTATGCTTTGTAGATATGCTTGGCCTAGGAGCCTGAACTTACCTCAAATCTGGCTTTGGTAGACTTCTTTTGTCCTCTGTTTTGTTCACTTTGATGTGAGTGCTTTTATCCTGCTGTGTGCTGCACCTCCTAGGTTTTGCTATGAGTTTCTTCCTTCTGTTATGCAGCCTATTGATTCTGTGATTTCACCAATGTGCTTTGATTTTCAGTTAGTTTTGTATTTCTCCCTGGTGGGTATGGCTGCTTCAATGCAGCTACTAACATGCTCATACAGGGTTTCTGTGAATGCTGCTGCATAAGCTGCAGTGTTCTCAGTATTTATATGGGGGCTTGAGATTTGGCCAGTTTATCACCTAATAGCTGGAGGTTAGCCTTAGAATAGTTCCTGAATATTCCATCTTTAGCTGGGAGTTTATGTCTCATTTTTACTTCAAAAGAGACCAATTTGTGTTTGAACTTTGCCAGGAAAGACATTGCAGTATGGGGTTGTGCAAGACTCACCCATATTGGTGAGGACCAGATCTAGTATGGGTGCACCCCTGTTTGGTGTACTGGCTATCTGGTCCAGAGAGTTTGTGTTTACAAAAGCCAGGAATCTCTGTGCCAGTATGTTTGTTGTCAAATAGGATTCCCAGGTAAGCGTGGGATAATAGAAGTCACCCATGAATATTGTATTTTGGTTGGATGGTTAGTGTTTCTAATAATTTACATACATAGTATGAGTGTCCTGGGTTATAGAAGGGGGCCTATAGTTTGCATGGAAGTAGTATTGGATTTTGCCTATTGTGACTTGAACCTGGAGCATCTCAAGTGCATAGTTCTGTTTGACCAGCCTTGAAGTG
This sequence comes from Protopterus annectens, assembly GCF_019279795.1. Lineage (NCBI taxonomy): Eukaryota > Metazoa > Chordata > Ceratodontiformes > Protopteridae > Protopterus > Protopterus annectens. The sequence continues at coordinate 1,394,066,511 of NC_056737.1, read as the reverse complement.
TCTTTAGTTTTGATGTACATAGAGACACCTCCACCTTTAGCCCCTGCATGTGAATTAGCTGATCTAAATGTGTGGAAGGTATAATAACCTTGCACTGTCGGTGTGTTCTCTGCACCTTTAAGTCATGTGTCAGTGACCACACAGACGTCTTCCAAGAGCTCAAATAAGTATCTCTAAGTATAGTATAGGGAGGTATTTTGCAGATCATGTACTCCCACATGGACTATGACTGAGTCATATCATAGGAAGTTGCTAGGCTAATGGCTCTAAGGCCCTTACAATCCTTCCCAAGTTCTACCCTTATTTCTATGATCAGCAACAATTGCCCCAGTCCAAGAGGAACACAGGTGGAACCCCCAGTGTAAATTTATGGTTACACATCCAATCATACACATTGCTTTTGAAGAAGGCCAATGAGGTGTTCTGTTTGACTTGTAATAGGACTCCATTCCAAAGGTGTGGTGACGTCTTTGAGACAAATCTAACCCTCCAGCATGCTCTAATAATGTCACATACCAGATTAAGGTCTTTAGAGTGAGTAACCCATGTACCATTTGATTTGCGGATATGCAGCATTTCAAATAAAGCATGCCCAATGATTGCCTAATATGCAAGGCATAGATCACCTATGAGAAGTCTGTATGAGAAAAAATGAAGTGACAGTGATCTCAGATGATGCACACAGGACAGATGGTGAAGACCTTGAATTATCCTTGTGAGGAACGTTTGTGGTCTCTCCAACTGCTGCAGGTGCTTGGAAAGGTGCATACCAAAAGGGGCATTGTATTCCATTATTAGCTTGATGAGGGGAGAGTGCAGAGAGGTTGTAACTTCTTTCATTTTCTGGTTGCAATGGCCTTACTTATGAGATGAGCAATATAGAACGCACTGCTTACCACTGTGGAGGCATGCTGATCAAAGGTATGGTTACTGTCAACCTGTGTGCCCAGGTCTCACACCAGTGAGTGCATACTTAATGTTTTTTTATTGATGTGGCAGTTAGCAGTAACATTGCATGTAGTAAGATGGACGGTAATACATTTTTTGCATTGAGGTCAAGGCCATGACTTTGGCATCAATCATGTGTGTGTGTAAGACCCTCTTGTAGGATGTTGACATCATTTGGAGATTCTATGACTACACCCAGTTTGCAGTCATCAGCAAACTTTGTCAGCCACACAATTTTGTAGCTTGCACTTTGGAGACCTAGGTTGCACACAGGAGAGGTACCAGGACAGATCCCTGTGGAACACCAGTGGTTAGAGGTCTACCGTTGGAGGTGGATTCCCCTATTTTGACTCTATGGGTTCTATCAGTGAGCTAGTTAGCGACCCATCTAATGATATAAGGATTGATAACTAGCTGGGTGAGTTTGTTAATGATGCCTGAGAGGGAGATAATGTCAAATGCATTGGCTAAGTCTAGGTAGGCTGTACACACAGATTTCCCCTCATCCAGGGCCTTAGTGACTGTCTTGAAGAAGTCCACAATGATTCACAGGTATTATCTCCCTCTGACAAGCCCAAACTTAGTAGGGGCAAGGGTTTGGAGCTTACCTATATCTTTATTGATAAGGTCCATGATGATTCACTCTATGTCCTTGCAGATAAGGCTAGTCAGGCTAATAGGTCTATAGTTCCTGGGGTCAATGGAAGCATCACCTTTGTTCAGGTGAATAATGGTGGATGTTTTCCATTCATCTGGGATGAAGCCTGTGCTTAGACTAGGACTGAAAAGAGTACACAATAATGCTGCTGATTCTTGTTGGAGCCCATGTAGGATGCAGCCTGGGATGTTGTCAGGTCCCATAGATGCTGTGTTTATGGCCTTAGAGAGGGCATTTACAACTTACTTTTTAGAGATACAAGGTAGGGGACAGGTGGTAGGGATATTATGAGGGACATGTGGTGGGGAGAGGGGAGTGATGTTTTCACAGAACCTGTCAGCTAACAGGTTAGCTGAGTCCACAGGCTTACTATATGTGGTATCATTAATTACCGGTTCATCACAAATCTGGGCCTGTCCTTTTAGGTGACAAATGTAACTAAAGAATGCCTTATGGCTGTCCTTAGTTGAGGAATATAATTTGGATTCATAGTTTGCTTTGAGGACCTCACAGGAAGTCTTATTGGCTTGTTTAATCTGAAGAGGGTGTGTTTCCAGTTTAGGACTTCTTCCTCTTACTCTTAGACAAATTATTTCCTCTTATTGTAAGGCCTGTTATGGCAGTTGTCCACCAGGAAGATTTGCTCTTCCTTGTGGAGTTTGTTTTGGTCCTATCAGGTATAGCCAAGTCAATGCAGGTAAATGGCTGTTTGTATAGAGCATTGGAGAAGAACTCTGCATAGTTGCCAGTTCCATCTGAAGGGGGAGGTACAGTACAGCTATTTATACCATCCTGTAAGACATAATAATGTGCTTTGGCGAATTGTTTTAGTTTCTTTGCTGTTGGGGGTGGTGGTGTGATAGTTACTTTGAATGAAACTAATTTGTGCTCAGATATCACTAGGGGAAGACCTCACAGTGGTGGTGCTGGAGTGGCTCTCCATATAGGTAAGCGGAAAGTCCGGAATGCTGCCATCCCTTGTGGGGTGTCAACCAGCAGATCCAGTGCGTTCAAGTTAACGAAGTCAAGGAAACTTTGGGAAAGTGGGTTACAGCATGAGTAATTTACCCACTCAAAGGAAGGTTAGTTAAAGTCACCCAAACCCAGGGTGTTTGGATGCATCTTGATAGACTCAAGTAGAGCCAAATAGGCAGAGTGGATGTACTGATTCACATATTGGGTTCTGTAGCTGGCAATGACTTGAATAGGTGTCCTACCAAAAGTCAATTGCACCTGAAGTATTTACAGGGAATCCTACTGTTTAACCAGACTGGAGGTGTACTTATCTCTAATGAATATCAATACATTGCCTCCTTTAGTTTTTATGCCTTCAGTTTGTGGTCTGAATGTGCAGAAGGAGGTGCAGCCTGATATGGTTGGGGTGTTTTCCAGAGCCATGAACCAGGTCTCTGTGACTGGGCAAGTTTGTAAGTTTTCCAAGGTGAGGAGTGCTTCCAGTGAGTGCAGTTTCATTTTAATACACTTAGTGTTTAGCAGCATAAGCTTGACTATTTTTTGGGGGGTGGTTCACGTCTGGACTTTTGTCCTTGAGACACTGCCTAAAAATGGAACAATGGGGATGGCAATAGCCTTGACCTGTAGCCAAAATCCCAGAGGTGACAGATGAAGACCATCTCTGGCAAAGCACTGAGGTCTGTCGATCATGTCATCCCAGGCTGACAGATACTGTATAATGACACCAGAAACTTATGTAATTATTGACGTCAATCATTTTTGTTTGTATTGAGGCATCGTCCTAGGTGAAGGTAAAATGCTGCTTAAGGCTATGGACATACCTGCCTGAGACAGATAGTCTCTCTTCACATAGTCCAGAGAGGTACTTCTCAAGTCATAAACACCAACATGGAATATAACAGAGTTACAACAGTACCTGTTTTTGGGATACATGAGTGCATGTGTGATATGGTGGATCCTGGCACCTGAAAGACAGCTGACTGTGACCTTCTCCTTATCCAACCTGGTGAGACGGGACATCTGTGTGTCTCACAGTGGAATCGCCTATGACTAATATGTTTCTTTTACTGTTTTGCCTTAATGGCTTGACGGGTGAAACCCTGTTGTGAGAACTAATATGTGTGTTATGTTCTGCAGTAGATGCATTATGCATAGCATGCTTATGCTTGTGTTTGTGAGGTCTCTGGTGTTTATGTATTTTTCTGGTGAGGGCCTACTATGTTTCTGGTGAGGGCCTATGCATATGTAGATATGTGTGATGTGGGTTTGGGTGAAGTGGGAGGTGAAGTGTGCAGGGTGACAACCTGCTCATTGTCATAAATACTGACTGGTGTGCAAGAGAGCATGTATTCCAGTCTGCTGATATAGTTGCATCTCTGACATGTTCAGTTTGTGTTACTTGTGCTGCAATGACATGACACATGCATAATGTGGTGGATCCTAGCCCCGGATACGCAACTGACTGTGTTTCTCCTTACTCAGCTTGGTGAGAGGGACATCAGTGTGCCTCACAATGGAGTCTGCGATGAGTAGAATGTTGGATTGTGTGTTGGCTTGCCTTATTGGCTTATAGGTTGAGCCTCCATGAGATGCAGCTCTATGTATTGATATGTGTGTTGTTTTTACAGACTGCATTTGGGGCTGATGAGGGTATTTGTTATCTGCACTTTCTCTATGAGGTCTTTGTGATTTATGAAGGTTATATTTCAGTGCCTCAGCATATGTCTGCTTTGAACTGTGTATGATGGGTGTGGTGTGTGTACTGCTGGCTACCTTATTGACATTAGGAGTACTGTCATGTGAGAGCTTTGCCTACAGTGACATTGTGTAAATACATCTCTCACATACCATATCTGTTTGAGAATGAACTGGTTGTCGGTATATATGAGGCAATATCTACATTGCCTCAGGATGCCCATATTTACCAAGGTGGTAATGGTTACAGTGGGAAAGGTCATACCCATGGGAACAAACCCTTTTTTATTGATTAAACGTGTTCCTAGTGCCAGATCGCAGATGCAGTTTGTCGAATGCATCTTGATCAAACTGAAAAGAGTGAAAAGGCAAAATATTGAAGCGGCTTTTCAGCAAATTCTTTCCCTGGGAAAGAATTTGCTTGGCCGCTTTTGTTATGTTGCCATTTTTGGCACTGTAGTGTGATCTCGGAGTTGGTATATTTATGTGCCCCCCACATTATGTAATGTTTCAAAGTTCTTTTTTTTTTTTATTATTTCGGAACAGCAATTTTTTTCCCCTGGAAAAAAATTGCTATTCTGAGGGTTCGATGTTGTAAGCTTTCGCTAACATGGGGTCGATTATTTATCATTCGCTTTTTTAAGCATGCGATAATAGGATATAGACCCGATTAAACAGTTGTATTGAGAATATCAATCAATGTCATGAGTATCTGTTTTGCAACTATGGGGCAGTACTTGTCACTGTAGGCTAGTCTGCAACTTGATATTGGGGTAAGTTCCATCATGCTTTCCCAGGAGAAATGTCACTCAAGGTGTCTCAGTCTGTACAGAGCAATGCCAAATACTGGAAGGGGAAACTGATATGTACATCCTGAAAAGTTAATGATGGAGTATTTTAGGTGGTTAGTCTGAATTTAGACACAAACCAAGCAGTGCTTACTGAAAACAAAGAATTACCTTCTAAAGAATGCTGAAAGAGGAGCATTGCATGAATGGCTACTGCCTGGCTACTACTACTGCTGGTCTCACCACGGCTGCACTATGCTGGGATACAATGCTCCTTTTCTTTTCCTCTCACCAGAAGCAATACATTAGCACCACTCCAAAGATAAGAAGCAGGCCACAGCCTGTTTGTTAATCCACACACTTGTTCCAGATGATGCAAGGGCCTGTAGGCTTGTTGTAGCCTTTTCCAGGTGGATGTCTTGAATAGCAAACAGACTAGTTAGGTAAGTTTGCATGTATTACGCCTTGGGTTCTGAGGTTCTTAGGATTTGACTAGGGTACTTACCCAATGGTGATTAGGAGCGTATCTATGAATTACAATATAATGGTAAATATCAGGTGACATAAATGTCCAAGGTTGTTCTATCAAGGTCCACAGCATGTTAGGTAACAGTTCCACAACAATTCATGCAGCCTGCCCTTCAACAGCATAATGGAGGTGATCTGCGTGACATGGATGTGAAGCTTACTGCAGAGGAGTGGCCACCTTTGGGAGATGTTCCTGTCCCTCCAGCATATCTGAGGTATGTCATATTGTACATTTAGGTTCTCAGAACACCGTAATGTAGTCCCACATTATTTCACACAACATCCATCTGCTGTCTGGTTGTTTGACAGGCATTGTAGCATTGCAAGACCAAAGTACTTACTGCAAAGTTGAACAGGTTTTCTGTTCATGCACAGACATCCACATCTTCATTGCAAAGAGTGCCTACAAAGAGTGTGTTTGAGACTGTGAACCCCAAGGGTGTAGCAGCATGACCCTTACTTTGCTGGAGTTGTACATTATCACATTTTTAAGTCTGCTATTAAGACCCTGCCTAATAGCAGGATTATCATTCAGGAAAGTGCCATATGCCTGGCAAAGCAGCGTACTCAATAGACCATGTTATCCCACACTGTTAGGTGCTGTTTTTCCTTAGAATGACACCATAAAGGTAATAACATCTGACATTTAAGCATCTGTCAGGCCACTGCCTAACCATGGCCTGTTGTGATGTATACTCAAGCAGTAATCTATTGCTAATGGCATTATCAGTGTCTGTTGTACAGATGTGGACAGCGTCCCCAACCCTTTACTCCTAGTCCACACAAACACAATGTGTGAGAGATGCAACTCTATTAAAAACCTTGAATACATGCTCTCTCATGCACCAGTCAGTACATATGACAAGGAGCAGGTTGCCAGCATGCACACCTCATCACCTACTCCAACCAAACCCACATCACAAATACCTATATATGTGGAGGTTATTAGCAGAAACATACCTAAACCTAAGCAACCTCCAAACCACAAACATAAACATGCTATAAATAATACTTCCTCTGCAGAACACATTATACATAATAGCTCAAGCACCAGTGTCTCCCCAGTTAAACACCTAAGGCAAAACACAAAATCAAACATATGATGTCCCTTTCACTAGACAGGATAAGGAAAAGATCACAGTCAGCTGTCTGTTAGGTGCCAGGATATGCCATATCACAGATGCACTCAAGTCTCTCAACCACAGGTACTGTTGTGACTCTGACATATTCCATGTTGTTGTGAATGACCTGAGACATACCTCTCCAGACTATATGGAGAGAGACATGACTAAACTCTCAGACTATGTGTCTCAGACAGATATGTCCCGAGCCTTAAGAAGTATTTTATTTTGACCTAGGATGATACCGCAATACAAACAGAAAATGATTGACCTCCATAATTAGCTTAGTTTCTGGTGTCATTCTAAGAGGATACAGTATTTGTCAGCCTGGGATGGCATGATGGACAGACCTTGATGCTTTGCCAGAGATGGTCTTCATCTGTCACCCCTGGGATTTCGGCTACTGGTCAAGCCTCTTACCACCATCACCATAGTGCCATTTTTAGATGGTGTCTCAAGGACAAAATTTTCAATGTAAAAACTCCATCTAAAAACAAACTCAAGGTTATGCAACTAAACGTTGAGTCTCAACATGAAACTGCACTCACTGGAAGCTGTCCTCACCTTGGAGGATGCAGATATTTATGCAGTCACAGAGACCTGTTTCAAGGCTATGGAGAGCACACCAGACATATTGGGTTACAACTCCTTCCACACATTCAGACCTCAAACTGAGGGCTTGAAAAATAAAGGTGGCAGTGTGTCATTGTTTAGTAAAGATAAATATACATCCTGGTTGGTTAAACAGGTCTATGTCATTTAATCGACCGGTAAGATATTCGAACACCAGAAATTTGATCGTGGAAGTTCGAAAATTGAAAATGTCGAAGCCGCAGAAATACGAATTCTTTCCCAGGGAAATTATTTGGTTGGCTGCTTCTGTGGCTTCGACATTTTCTGCACTGTGGTGCGAAAGTTACGGAACGGGTTAAGATAAGTGTGAGAGTGTGATGGACACTGGGTTCAGGGTGCAGGTAAGGTAAGTGTGCGATAGTGATGGACTTTAGGGTAAGGGTGCAGGTAAGGTAAGTGTGCGATAGTGATGGACTTTAGGGTTAGGGTGTGGGTAAGGTAGCTTGCGATAGTGACGGACTTTAGGGTCAGGGTGCAGGTAAGGTAAGTGTGTGATAGTGACAGACTTTAGGGTTAGAGTGCGGCTGAGGTAAGTGTGTGATAGTGACGGACCCTAGGGTTAGGGTTTGGGTTAAGGTTATTGCATAGATAGTTGTGTATGTAAGGTTTAGTGTAGGTTTCTTAGGTTTTTGGTGTGCTTGTGTTGTGTGTGTGCTTCTTGGAATAGCAATTGTTTTCCCTGGGAAAACATTTACTGTTCTGAGGTTTCGATGTTATCACATTTCGAACTTCCAAGTTCAAACATATGGTGTGCAAAATTTTTGAAGTTCGATTATGTGACAGACCCAGTTAAACAGTAGGGAGATGCACACACACATATACATGCACACATACATGCACACACATACACACACACGCACACACACGCACGCACAGACACACACAGACACACACACACACAAAAGCACACACGCACACATGCACACACGCACACACACACACACACACACACACACACACACACACACACACACACACACACACACACACACACACACACACACCCTAGAGGGTGATTTGAACCCCTACCTATCTAGCTTTACCAACTACATAACGCAATATTTTTACGTACACACCACAGCTCAAGTTGACATTTGCATTGCTTTAGATAATCTTATGATAGATGACATCAGCAGGCCTTGTGGAAGACAGGAGTTTGGAGACCAGCATCAACTGCAATGGCCAATAAGTGAAAACCCATGCCAGTTTGGAATTCATGCTTGCTCTTTGAGGGACACACACATATACACACCAACGGGAAGTTAGAACCCTTACTTATCTAGTTTCACACACTACAGATCACAGCACTTAATGCATGTGGCACAGCTCAAGTCTGACATTAACATGACTTTAGGTAATCTTATGGTAGATTACAACAACAAGCCTTGTGGAGGACAATAATTTGGAGACCTGCACCATCTGCAAGGCCCAAAACAGCACATTGCCATACCAGATTGGGATCCACACTTGTTCTGTTGGGAGATTCACACACACACACACACACACACACACACACACACACACACACACATACACACACACACACATACACACACACACACACACACACACACACACACACACACACACACACAGATGTTTGCATCAAATACAAAAGTTTGACTCATATTTATGTGTGTTTCACACTAAATTGTTGTTTGCTCTCAAACATGGTATCATTTACACATGACATGAAAATAGACTGCCAAAACTCTGAACTTCAGATGTACCAATAGTCCTCCAATTGCAACACATGTTATTCTAAGCATTTCCACACTTTTGTAAGTGCATTATCTAATGCTGAGCCCTTCCTTTTGGTCCTTTATCCAACATTATATGTGTCATAGTGCAGTTTTACTCTCTATGATCTGGGTATGTAGGTCTAAGTACATTGCTATTCCTGAGTTACCTAATGCATACAATGTAAGTTCCAATTGTACATTACTGGCCTGATACTGTAGCATACTAACTGTGTGAAATGGTCATATAGCATGGATGAGTTACTGTTATGGCAGTTACAAGGGGATATTGCTGTTTTGAAGGGTGGGGTAACAAAAGCTCATATTCTGCTAGGATACACACTAGTCTGAGTATCATCTAACTTAACTTTCTAATATGTCCCTCGAATTATATACCAGTAATCTGTTGCAGTAGAACTGTATGAATATTCCATGCATGAGGCCTGCTGATTACACATGGTGACATGTTAGTGGAATGGGTGTCTGTAGTCCCATTTAGATATAATTTCTCTCCAAATAGCCCACTATAGTTACCTGCATAATGTACTCAGTCCATAGCTACAATGACATAGCTACAATGACATGTCATAATAATCCACTAGACTACTGTGTAGGTTATGGACTTACCTTACAGATGCAGCAGTTGATGCAACTGTAGTTCAGGGCTGACTCTGTCTGATGTAAGCAGTACACAGTCAATACATGGATAGGTACAGGATGTGTGAGCTGGCTGGCATCAGTTTAAATATATGTATGTGAGGAGGAGTAAGATGTAAGTCCCTAGGTCCCTAGGTTGTCAGTGAATGTGCTATGCATTGTCTCTTAGCCAAAGCCAGGGTGTACTGAGCATGCCTACCTCTGACTAGAGGGATATCAGCAGGGGGTTTGTCCTCGGAGTCCTCCTGTGGCTGTGGTGACCTAGGCAGTGGTGGGGGACTGTGCATCTGTTCCCTTTCCTGACCCTGCTGCAGCTGTTTCTGCAATATCAGGTTTTGTAGCATAGCACATACTGTGAATATCTGTGCACATGTGGTTGGAGTATACTGCAAGGCTCCATCAGATATATCAAGACACTGGAACCATGACATCAGAAGCCCAAACACATGCTCTACAATGAACCTAGTTTGTGCATGTACTCATTATAGGGCTCTTCCATGGTAGTGTGCATTTCTGATGGGTGTCATCATTCATGGTTCCAGAGCATAGCCAGCATTCTCCAGCAGATGGACCCTGTGGGATGTCCACCCTAGCAAAAATCCAGTACAGCTGTGATGTGTGCCAGATATGGGAGTTGTGATAACTGTTTGGGTTGCCAGCACACACATTCATGATAATACCCTGGGCACTGCCACATGACTTGGCAGTTGATGGAGTGGTTTCCCTTGTGGTTAACATAGATTCTACCCTGCTCACCAGGTGGTGTCTTGATGTGCAAATGATTACAATCTATGGTACCCAGAATGTAAAAGTAGTGTGGTACATGGTAGAAGTGCTGCATATTGCTGGCCCTTACCTCAGAGGAAAAGGGAAAAGATATGTGCTCACTGGCATGTGGAAGCATAGCATCCAGGAATATGCAGAGTATCCTGGATGCAGATGCCTGCCCTAGCTGGTCTTTAAAAGTACCTGTAGCTAGTATCCTAAGGGCTACACATACTTTAGTTTCCACTGGGATGGGTTCCGCTCTGTCAGCTCTGGCTCTGAGTAGATGGTGGCAGAGCTCACTGAGTTCTTGTAGTATGTTCCTGTCCACCCTGTAGCACTCTACAATCTTCAGCTCATGTAGCTCCTGGTAAGTTACCCTGGGCCTGAACACACTTCTTCTCCTTGGCCTAAGCCTATTGTCAGCAGCACCAGCAGCACTGACTTCAGCATCTAGAACATACAGATGTAGAATAGCTACAGCATCCCCTAGCATTATCTCAGTTAAAATTTTCAAGTCTCTACTCCAATGGTTCAGAGTACTGAGGGAAAATCAGAAGGTAGGGTGTAAGCATACTTTATACAGTTCTGGTGTAGGTCCACCATGTGGGATGGGATAATTATGATGCAGTTCATCTGATTAAAATGTAATTCACATGATTTAAAGACCCTACTTTATTGCTCGACATGGCATTAGATGCAGCATCTTACAGCATAGCTTATACAAAAGTATATAATTTTAATTGAATATATCCAGTTTTCATTCATCGCTGGCTATGTCAAGACTGTCATGTGGGTGGTCTGGTCCCGCAAACACTCTAAACTACACCCAAACCATTTGCAGTTTGTTGTGCATTGTGTAAACATGAACACTGAGCACAAAAAACTCCTAAAAGTAACATGACACACACCCCTGATGTCATCCACATCCAGTGGGCATATAAATACAGTGTAGGAGTCCACATAATGTGGATATGTGGACACGGTTACTCCCTTTTGTGATTCAACAAATACATGGCATTTACTACTCATTTGCATAGATATTTGTGCTGACAGCCTGGAAACTACATGTTCATAGCTGTGTAAGCTGGGTAACAGCATGAATGCAACATTGTACAGACCTGGTGCAAGATCCTACAGTATATTTGTCTAAAGTAAATTATCAGCATTATATTATGATTTTTTTTTCTGTTAAACATGTTTGTGCAATGCGGCACATAGTACAAACGTGGAAATTAATAAAAAAGATATTCATTTCACATATTCCCTGCCTTTTTCAGACATCCACAATGTATGCTTTGCACATTTATGCATGCGATCTGATCTTTTCAGGGGAGTTTGGTCCATATTTGTGGTCTTTTACACCCCTTCTTTCTGTGTAGACTTTTGTAAGTGGAAAATGTCCATGTACATTACTAAAATGGATGCAGAGTCTACACAGATGCCTTACAGCTTGTTGGATGCCTCCACCTAGTTAATATGCATGAAATTCACCTGCTTAAGACAAAATTTGCATTGCAAAAAAGTTTCCCTATTTGTGTGATCTTGCACTCTGCTAAATAGGGTAGCTTTCCTGAATTCTCCCTTCTGTCTCACAGGTCAGAATGCAGCCAGAGACACAGTGGGCAAGGTTCACGAAGGCTTGCATGGAGTGTAAGAGACATGCAACACTCCATGCAAGCCTCGTGATCCAGGAACAGCCCTAAACTCCTTGTAAGCGACCAGTTAAAACGTCTCTTACACGGACTGGGCGTGGACATGCTAAATACCTCACTTGCAGCCGAAAGGTATGCAAATGAGGTATATTAGCGATCCACGAAGCAGAAACCAGTCCGTGTAAGAGACCTTTTAGCTGCAGAAATGTACTCAGTTGACAACTGAGTACGTTTCTGCAAATTCCACAACGGAGCCATGTCAGCTCCAAAAAAAGGGTGCATATGACTCAGGCAGCATGCCAGTGGCCAAATATGTGGCATTGGCAATATAACCCGATGCCAAAATAATAAAAATATAATTTTTTTTTCGGCGATCACCAATGTTTAAACCTAGCGCAGCCCCGCGCAAACGGGCTGCGCTGTATAAAACATGAAAATGAAGGTTATAAACCCACAAATGTGGGTTTCATGCAATACATGGAATGACAATGCAGGGACCAGCAGACCAAAAACAGCATGGCCACCGTGTAGTGGTTGCTAAGGGGGGGGAGCTGAGTCTAAGACATGTAACTAAGCATTAGTAGGCAATCTCATGTAAATGAGGGTTAGGATACTGAATCTCACAGTCACATAGCAAATGAGCACAGTCTGAGTAGTGTAAGAGATACATAAAGGGGAGGAATAGAGTAGGAGATAGGTGACATCACAGGGGGGAATGGTAGAAAGAAAGTTCATTGGAGGCCAGTGTAACATGACAGATGACAGACACAGATCATGGAAAGAGGTGTGCAACTAGATAAGTCATGGAAAGTCAAGAAATGGAAGGTGTACACTGTTACTTACACCAAAGTTTCTTGCTGGGCGTGCATGCGCACGTGTGCACGCCATGAAGCATGAGTTGGGCAGTGTGCGCGTGTGTAAGGCAGACTGAGCATGTGGGAGCGTGCTGGGAGATGTTTAACACTGTTTGCGTGGGTGTGCGCATGTGTAGGGCAGGCTGAGTATGTTGGAGGCTGTTGGCAGGTGTGTAACAGTGTTTGCGCGGGTGCACGCGCATTTTAACCCGAATAAGTAGATTCTGAACCATGTAAGCACGTGTGCGCGTGTGTAAGCCACTGTGAGCGTATTTCTGATAGTATGCACGTTGCTCCCCCCTGAGGAAACAGAGAGGAAAAAGGAAGCAACAGAATTAATAGGAAGCTACCAGGGATAACTGCTGAAGCTAGCAGGTGAAAACAATTAGAAGCAGGCAATTACACAGGCAGAATAGTAGCCCATCCCAGCACTTAAAACTCTGCAAACAGTAGTGCAGGATGTTTCCCTTAAGAGACACTGCAAGACAGGAGTAAGCTAATAGAAGTGAAAACTGAAAAAGCTGAACTCAGAGCAGAAATGTTAGGGGCTGCCATAGCTGTCATAATGAGACATAGTGGTGCCAGACAACCCACAGTGAGGAGACGGAGAAGAGTGTACAGGCCCAGGGTCACCTACCACGGGTTACATGAGTTGGAGATATAGAGCACTATAGAGTGGACAGAGAGCTCCTGCAGCAAATTGTTGAGCTGTGCAGGCCACGCCTCACACACAGAACCAACAGAGGGGAACCCATCCCAGTGGAAACCAAGGTATGTGTTGGCCTAAGAATACTAGCAACAGGTACCTTCCAGAGACCAACTGGCAATATGATGGGGATATCCCAGGCATCAGCCTCCAGGGTACTGCACCAGTTCCTGGATGCCATGTCAGCACATGTTGGTGATCATGTATATTTCCCCAATGCCCGTGAGGTATTGGCCAGCAATATGCGTCTCTTCCAGCAAATAGCGGAATACCCTGAGGTAGTGGGTGCAATAGACTGCACGCACATATGCATCAAAACACCAGCTGGTGAGCGGGGTAGGGCCTACATTAACCGCAAGGGCTTCCCCTCCATCAACTGCCAGGTCGTGTGTGATGCCCAGGGCATAATAATGAATGTGTGTGCTGGCTGCCCTGGGAGTTACCACGATTCCCACATCTGGCATTTGATGCAGCTGTACCAGACATTTGCCAATGGGGACATCCCACATGGACACCTAGTGGGGGATGCAGGTTATGCGCTGGAGGCGTGGCTGATGACACCCATCAGAAACGCACACACACCTGAACAGGAACGCCATAATGAGGCACACGCACAAACACGCAATGTAATAGAGCGTGTGTTTGGGCTGCTCAAGTCATGGTTCCAGTGTCTGGACACATCTGGTGGAGCCTTGCAGTACACACCAACTACATGTACCCAAATTGTCATGGTATGTGCTATGCTACATAATATGATCTTGTGATAACAGCTGCAGCAGGACCAGCATAGGGCCGGGCCAAACAGCCCCCCACCATTGCCAAGGCCATCACAGGCAGAGCGTGACTTGGAGGAGGAGGAACAACCTGAGCCTGCCCCAGTTAGGCAGAAGGAGGCATGCCCAGTATGCCCTGGCCTTGGCAAAGAGGCAACGCATAGCACATACACTGGCTCAGTAGGAACCCTGGGAATGATACCCCCTCTGACTCACTCAAATAATAACATGGATGCCTAAAAATGACATGACCTGCTCACAAACATGTACAGGGAAGTGTAATATGTGCATCCAACAGAGGCAGCCCTGCAGCACCACCTGAGGCATGAATGCTATGTGTTAAGTAATGTAACACCATGTACTATATGCACACCTGAGAACCCTGACTAACATCCACCCTCACCAAGCATGAAGCCACAAAATGACGATGGGATGATCAAGTGCAATAACTGGCTGAAGTAATGCAGTTAGTCAAAGGGGAGCCAATGTGTTTCAGGCTGGGAAGACATGCGGAGCTTGACATGATGCACCACCTGCTAGGGGTGGTGTGCACCTATCATGCCATGCCCCATGGATACTGGCAAAGGCTGTCAGTACCCACAGCATGCCCTGAATAGGTAAGTCTCAAAACACAAACCCACCTTCATAGGTTCTACAAGGGATAGGAACCTAGATGTAATGCTACCCAATGACAGATGTATAAACAGCAAGATGTGCGCAGTGTAAACGCACACAATATGGAGAATGTAGATACCAGTCCTGTAATAGAGAACTGGGTCAAGGCTCACATCAGCACCCTAATACTACCAGGTCACACCTCATACTGTGCTGTACAGCCGCAAAACATGGAACAAGCTACAAAAGGAGGGTGACTATCAAGAAATGGCAAGGATAACCACACCCCCATGTTGGTACCACAACAAGAAGCAGCATGGATTAGCCATGGTCAAATACCAATGGCTAAAACCGCCTCCCAGTATATAGCCTGCTGCAGACTACTGTCCTAATACCAGGAACTGCACCTGGCCTATGTCGGAATACATGAATATATCAAGCCCCCCAAACAACATTATAATGCTTGACTGAAAATACCCAGACATACACCGGGAGCATTATACTAGCACCAACACAGTAGGAGAAAATTACCCAGATTCCATAAACCAAAATGCCCAGAAAAAATGTACCACTCCCACAAGAGGGGTAAGCATACTGGATGTGATAATCAGCAACATGTGTACTGGATTGAAAGATGAGAAGTGTACCCCTCACTGGTAAGACCAGACCATAGAGTAATCACACTGGATATACACATCCTGTCCCCAGTCCCTGGCCAGAATACCACAGTGAAAAAACATGTGTAAAGCATAGGTTGCAGCCCTCAAAACTGATGTTGAATCCACAAAAGGCCCTATGCAAGTGCAGAATATGGGACACACCACAGAACATGTTATACAGGCATTCCATGAACACAGCCAGGAATGCTTGGAGTATGCAATCACAAATAACAACACACAATGCCATACACGCAGGCATCTGGCATGCTGGACTCCAGCCATTACCAAACCATGCAAGAGAATGAGGAAGCTACCACATGATAGAGCAAACATAAAAAGGGAAGTAATCACTGACCAGTAGTATGGCAATAACATATGTCCACACATACAATCCACTAAGTCCAGCCACAACAAGTAGAATATGTGAATCCAGAGGCAATGTGACACCAGTCCCAAGTACATAGACAACCACAACACCCCCCAATAAATACAAATATATGTGATAGATGCATCCATGTATTCAAACCAGAGGTTGAGCTCCACCAGCTCAGCACTGTCAAAACTAGTCAGGAGGAGAAGGTAACCACATACACCACAAACCCAGTCCCACATAGACCTACCACAACTGTAAACCAAACACATAAACACAGACAAATATTCCCAGAGGCCTTAATTACAAACACACCACACCAACAGAAGCCTCCAAAGCAGATCACAAGCAACCACAACCTTCAAACATAGCACATGCAACGAATAGTACGCAAAGCTGGTGTGCCAAACAGTCACAGGCCAGAAGGAGAAACAACATGCCTGATACAGTCGTAATAGGTGTCTGTATAGGCAGTCACACTGCTGTCCCACTCACCAGACTGAACAAGGGAAAGGGTAGAGTAAGCTGCCTGTAGGCTGCCACAAAATGCCACATAACACAAGTACGCAGGTCACCCCAAAGCAAGCAGAAATATGATGCACTCAATGTCCATGCTGGTGTGAATTACCTGAGATGTACCTCCCTGGTCAACATCAAAAGAGACATGGATGGTTCCTCTGAGTACGTACCCCAAGGCGGTATGACACTAGCTGTGTGCAGCATCCAACCCTCACCAAGAATGATGCCACAGTATAAACACAGAATGCTCATGTTTAACAGCTGGCACAGTTACAGCTGTCAGTCCAAGAGGGTCTAATGTCTGTCTGCTTGAGATGTCAAGCATGACAAGCCATGCTGCTGTTCCAGGGATGGCTTGCAGCTGTTACCTGTGTATGTCTGGATACTGGATAAGGCCTTTGCCGCCTCCATAGAGCCGTATGTAGGCAAGGCCAAAAAGACTACCCACCACCCTAGAAAACATAAGTGGTAGGAAACATAAGGGTAATGCTGACCAATGCCAGATGTGTAAACTGTAATATGCATGCCCCTGAGGCACTTCCCATTATGGAGAAGATTGATGTCTGTGCAGTGACAGAAGCCTGCTGCAAGCCTATTGGTAGCACACCAGCACTACTAGGTTATACCACATATCATGTGTTATGGCCTCAACACATGCACCAAAACATCAAAGAAGGGGGAGTATCCATATGCAGCACAGACACCCATATTGCCAGGTAACTGACAATGCACAAAGCAGTGGAGACCACCCATGTGCACATAACTGTAGTCAAAACTGCTGTACAGTCTGTAGCATGCGACAGACCACACTCTCACACACAAGATCTCCACCCAGACATCCGAAGACACTGGACAGTATGAATGTCCCACCAAATACCAGACAAGGTACACACAAATTACCACATAGGTGTCAAACCATTATGTATGCAAGGAGTAATCAGGGATCTAGGGACACAGGTCGACATTAATCTGTCATGTGACACCCACAATGCCAATGTAGCTATGAAGATTGTCGATATTGGACACCGTATCATGAAATAATTCACATCAACATCAACAGAGGTCACTGTGCCGCTGTACTGTTCCCTTATCAGACCCATAATCTAGTACAATGACTCATATGGGATGTACCGTACGTGACACCTGCAGTGGTTCAGAAGACCTCATAGTTACCCCACCAACAGGATAAAGGGTGTGAAATATATGTCATATGCTGCCTGGCTGTAGACACCCCAGCTGACTGCAGTCACACACTGCCTACACAGAGGCATTGTATGTCTGTTGTACAAGGCCATGTCCAACACAGGAGTAATGGACATGCTCCACCACAGGAAATCAAAGCCATTGGAGCTGTGAGAGTCACAGATGTCAGCCTCAACACATAATGAAATAAGATGTGCTGGAGGGACAGATACATAACCCAGAGGCTCCCCACACCCAGAAACAGGATCCCAATCCATGGTAGGCAGAGCCCTCACTGACACCCCTCAACAGGAATATTGCCAAGTGGATGGATGACCGTACATGTATACTGGGGGTCCTCACTGTGTCACGACCAGACAGAGGCACAGTGAAGAACTTCATAAATGGCCATAATTGAACATAGCAAGGGGTGGTGAAAGACACACACACTCTGGCTAGGCTTACTAATGGCCTAGGGTGTATAGCCTAGTATGAACCCATGAACCTATGAAGATACAAAACCTACAGGACACTAAGGATAATCACAAGGGTTACCCAACTGATGGTAGGAACCATGTTGGGCATCCACAGATATGCTCCGAATCACACAGATATTACAAACAACATACCAAACACACACACATATTGCTAACATACAACCTGTCAGGTGCAGTACAAACACCCCCCCCCCCCCGAGTGCAAAATACCTATCCCAACAGACTGATGGTCCCCTGACATTGCAAATGCTGAGGTAACAGCCATCATCTGCAAAGCAGAACACACAGCAGCAAAGGTATGTGATGGTGTCCTGTGCTGAGGCCAACATGGACTCCAAGAATAATGGAATGCCAAATCACACTACTGCCCGATGTCTGCCTTACCACAGGATATGTACCCAAAGAGCAGTGTACAACAACAGTGGTACATCACAACAAAGGTGTTGCCTGAATGGATACTTCAAACTACCACCCCAGGATCCTGACAAGCTTGTTCTGCACAGCTATGGAAAGGATCAGTATGTACCGCAGACAGAAGGCTATTGTGGACCTACTGATACTGGACCCTACACAGTGTGGCTGTCGTAACTGCAGAACCTGCCCCTAAACATGTCTGACCCATTTGAAGCAGTCATTACGGTCATTGATGAGGGCAATGTGGTCCACACAGCATAGCTGGACCGTGCACATGCTTCTAGACAATACCGTATGAGTTCAGTATGGATATGTTCAGCAGCTTAAATATATACCCCTATGTCAGTAGAGGGGTTGCAAATCAGACCAAGGACAGAACTGACATAATCAGACATGCCGCATCCATGTCAGACTACAAAGCGGATATGAGTGGTATCCCACAAGGCCTGGTCTTGGCCCCCCCCCACCCCCGTTCTGTATATATGTCCCATAGGCATAGGCCAACATGGAAGGACTGTGACTGAACATGTATGCAGAGGAGTACAAACAGCCCACCATATCCGACCCCCAGCTGACACAAGCAACCCACAAAGGGGCCACCTACAAACAGACAACTGTAGCCATAGCCATGTCAGCAAGCTAATTGCAGAACTGTGACTAGACAACCACCGTGGATATACAGTAAGTGCCCACAAATTACCACACAGGTGTTAACCCATGAGGTACCTAACATGTAATGTGAGACCTGGGCACAAAAGGTGATAAATATCCTGCACTGGACAAACATGTGGCTGTAGTGTTCACAGAAACATGTGCCATATACCCACCCAAACATGAAGGTTGGCAGATGTAGATAAGGGGAACTCACTGTGGCTCTGCAGCCATCCACCATCAGCGTCACAACTGACTACAATAGCCCCTGTAGGATATACCACAGCAGACACCTCCATCAACTGTAAAGTCCACAACATTACCCCACCAGGGGTAGCAAAGAGCATGAACAGATGCCATGTGTTGCCTGAGTAAACAAACTGCAGTCCCACACACCGCCATCCTTCCCAGCTACAGGAAAGCTGTGCCTGATGTATGAAGCCATGTCCAACCTGGAATGAATGAACATGTTGCACCTTGTACAATCTGAATGGCAGTGAGCTATGCACATGAGAGACCTGAACCCCAGCACTGACATACATAGGACAAGCTGTACAGAATGATCCATAACACAGAAGGCACCCCCACTCTTCAGTAAACTCCTGGTACAGGTCAGCCAGAGAGTCACATATCGACATCCCTCAAGAGGAATCCTGATGAGTGTATGGGAGATGGTAAGCTAACCCTGGGTATCACTGTTATGTCAGAGGTAGACGGAGGCACAGTATACTAACCATGACATATGTCATGGCAAATTCCAGTTACAATGTGTGTCGAAGGACAAACACACCCTGTGACTAGCATCAGAAATGGCCTAGGGAACATCGCTATTGTTTGCCAATGTCCGCCCATGTTGTGGAATACACTAGCAATGTTGGACGAGCCTGGTGTAGGTAGTCCATATCTGAACATATTGCAACATGGTTATATGTGCACAACTGGCCCCTACACAGTCTGTTGTGCTCACTATGAAGATGTCAAGCAGTCATAGGACTAAAGCCCAGGATACTGTCCACCACAGTTAAAGTACTGAACCAGTACACTATACATAGGTCATTATGAAAGTATGTTGAGAACTGTCTGCAAAGTATCCCATGCAATCCCTGCAGGCACAGTATAATCCCTGTTGTGGCAGACACGAAGCAGTTGGCCAGTTAGTACACAACATGACACCCAATACACAACCATAAACGTGAGATATTGTTGAAGTTCACACACACCCAAATATGTGGTGGACTTCAGAGTGCAACATATGGTAAGCTCACACTGGGCATGCTCGCACACTTTGATAAATGAGGCATATGTCAGACAACATGCCATGGAAAGGCTGAACTGGGCATGCTCACACACTTAGGCCATATCTCCGTTTAGCAGTTGGCCACACATATCTGTTATTTGTACGTGTCAGTCCAGGAAACAACCAGAACACAGCAATCAGCCCAGTGCACACAGTAAATGACTACAGAGACATAACTGATATAGTGGATTGCCATCATATGCAAACATCTTCCACAGATACACAAGTTGGTCATAGGAACAGGGAATGCTATGGCAATAAAGACCTGCAAACAGTAGAACAGCACAACAAATATTGTGCATCCGACAATTGAACATATGGGTGTAGAGGTCAATATTAGGCTTGTTGCCCTAGGGAATGACAGCTCAGCCAGAATGTGCTTGGCATCTGCATCCCCAGGATAGTAGGCTACTGTGCCACTGTAAAGTAGGTCACAGAAGGCAACATGTGAGGCTAGTGAGCTGTGCCTCTGTCAAGCAGGGGCACCGTGGAGGTCCCAGGGATTGAATGTGCTAAGCCACAGCCATGTTGTCGGTGTGTACTGTGAGAGGGTTGCTGAGGATCTCTGACAGTAGTTGTCCATAATAACAGACTGAGGGGAGCCCTATCTGCATTCTCTGGATGATTCCACTGTCAACACTGTGTTGTAATGAGTATGTGTGAATGAAGTGCCATGCCGGAACTGTTCACAGATGTCCTCCCTCTGTGGGCTTCAGCTCTGCAATGTATTAGGTCACTCTGTCTGTTGTACGGCACATATATGGCTGGTGTACAGCTGACAGGTGTCTTGTTGTGGAGCAGTCATGGGTATATGTGGGATAGCATGACCAATGCAAACCGTACACATGCTCATAGAATGCAATTGTCAAGGATTATGCCGAGTGGCCAGTATAGTCCTCCAGCATGGGTCCTCTGAAGTCATCCACCCCAGTCTACACAAGTGTAGAGTCTGCTTGTGCTAAATACAGCTTGTGTGCAGTGACAACCTTGCCTGGGGGTGGAGATGGGATATGGATGTCCAGGGAAAGGTGGGTATGGTCAGATATCAACAATGGTGGTCTACCTCTGGTGTGGAACAGTGAGTACCCACGTTGCAGATGGACAGGTGCAATATGTATTCCCCCATGTGGCTGTGGTGTGTGGTTCTGCCATAGCACATGGACCCACAAATTGTAGTGGCTGTAGGGTAAAGTGGTGGAGGCCTGAGTAGTTGTCACACACAATATGCCTGTACCTGATGTTAACAACTGGAATAGTGTATGTGAACACCTGCATATCCTGGCACTGTTCCCAGGGAAGCTAAGTGTGTGTCCTGGATGTGGGTGTGGTGTTATGGACTGGTTGTGTTGTGTGCTACAGGTCATGTGGTCCCAAAGCATGGTATAGAACATAACCTGCCAGTGCGATGTGCATATCTGACCCTGACGTAGGTGGCTGCAAATGCATATATATGCTATCCCCCACCTGGCAGGTAGTACTACATGTACATACCTCTGTAGAAATAAAGATGTCAGCACCCTATAAATAATACAGGTGCAGAACAGGTGCCCAATAATTCGGATAGTGCGCTCTGCTAATGCGTCTCCCTCAAGTGTCATAATATAGTTAGGTAGTGGTTCGAATCCTGCAAATGCTCAGTGTGTGTGTGTGTGTGTGGGTGGGTGGGTGGGTGAGTGGGGTTTGTGTGTGTGAAAGGCTGTGAGAGGGAAATGTCCCTTTTGGCAACTGGGAAAACACACTACAGGATGCACATTCCCCTTTCTAAACACTGATGATGTCAGCACCCTATAAGTACAGCAGGAGAAGAGAAACCTCCCAATAATGTGAATAGCATGCTTTGCTAATGCATCTGTCTCGAGTGTCATAACATAGTTAGATAGTGGATTGAATCCTGCAAATGGCAAGTGTGTGTGTTTGGATGAGGGGTTAGTGTGTGTGCAATTTTGTGTGAGGGAAATGTCCCTTTTGGCAACTGGGAGAACACACTACAGGATGCACATTCCCCTTTCTAAACACAGATGATGTCAGCACCCTATAAGTACAGCAGGAGAAGGGAAGCCTTCCAGTAATGCGAATAGCGTGCTCTGCTAATGCATCTGTCATGAGTATCATAACATAGTTAGGTAGTGGTTTGAATCCTGCAAGTGTGTGTGTTTGGATGAGGGGTGTTAGTGTGTGTGCAATTTTGTGTGAGGGAAATGTCCCTTTTGGCAACTGGGAGAACACACTACAGGATGCACATTCCCCTTTCTAAACACAGATGATGTCAGCACCCTATACGTACAGCAGGAGAAGAGAAGCCTCCAAGTAATGAGAATTGCGAGCTCCGCTAATGCGTCCGTCTTGAGTGTCATAACATAGTTAGGTAGTGGTTTGAATCCTGCAAGTGTGTGTGTTTGGATGAGGGGGGTTAGTGTGTGTGCAATTTTGTGTGAGGGAAATGTCCCTTTTGGCAACTGGGAGAACACACTACAGGATGCACATTCCCCTTTCTAAACACAGATGATGTCAGCACCCTATAAGTACAGCAGGAGAAGGGACGCCTCTTATTAATGTGAATAGCACGCTTTGCTAAAGCGTCTGTCTTGAGTGTCATAACATAGTTAAGTAGTGGTTTGAATCCTGCAAGTGTGTGTTTGGATGAGGGGGGGTTAGTGTGTGTACAATTTTGTGTGAGGGAAATGTCCCTTTTGGCAACTGGGAGAACACACTACAGGATGCACATTCCCTTTTCTAAACACAGATGATGTCAGCACCCTATAAGTACAGCAGGAGAAGAGAAGCCTCCCAGTAATGCAAATAGTGCACTCTACTAATGTGTCTCTCCCGAGTGTCGTAATGTAGTTAGGTAGGAGTTTGAAACTTGTAAATGGCATATGTGTGTGTTTGAATGGGGGGAGTTTGTGTGTGTGCATTTCCGTATGAAAAACATGTTAGTTTTGGCAATCAGGAGATCACACTACCTGATGCACATTACCCTTTCAAAATACTGATGTTGTCAGCACCCTATAAGTACAGCCAGAGAAGAGGGACTATCTAGTAATCCGAATAATGCACTTCGCTAATGCGTCTCTCTCACGTCGTGACTTAGGTAGAGGAATGAATCATGCAAATGGAAAGTGTGCATGTGTGTGTGTGTGTGGGGGTAGTAGGGTGTGTGTAAATGCAAGTGTGAGAGAACAGATCCTTTTGGCAAATACTACAATACACCAGATGCTGCATATTCCCCCAATAAACACAGGGGATGTCACCACACTATCAGCACAGCCAAACAGGGCTAGTTGGCTAGTAATGCCAATAGTGTGCTCTGCTACTGTGTCTATTACCATTGTCAGAGTACAGATAGGTATGTTTTGGTAACCCACAACTGCCAAGTGTGGTTGTGTCACACAGTATGACCTTGTGTGGGTCTTTGTTCATAACAATGCATGCCATTGCCTAAACCAGCAATGGCATTGCACACATGATGTATGTGTGTGACACATACACATAAATACCTGTGACCTGCAGTAGTTACCATGTCTTACACATGCCTCGAGTGGATAAATGGTATTTGCAATGTATACCAATACGACTGTGTCTTACTGTGCAGGGTCCACACGTGGTATGTCTCTATACAGTGTGGGTGTATATGGTAAAATACCTACAGCAGGGGATACACATCTTGTCTGGGCCATATAGTGTACATGTAGTCGATGTACAGGTGCTGCATGTTCCCACCTGTTGTGGTAGTGGTAACATGTCATTCCACTGCAATTCAGTGACCACATGCTGTGAACCCTTCAACTAGTGTGTTGTAGCTACAGTAATGCTCACTCACAATGTTTGGCTGGATGCAGTCCAGCCATATAAACACAGTTCTTGAGACTGTCATATTGCCAGTGTTGTTATGGAGGATAGGTGGTCTTCCTGTGTATGGGAGGGTTGTGTGTGCCAGGCTATGAACCAGATGGCAGTCCGACACACTGTTAGCTGCACATGATTAGGCCCTGATGCTTTGTGCTGTGCCAACAACCTGGAGGTGTGTGTATCTGTGGTACCTTGGGATACCACCCCCTGTCCATGTGTGTTACATGTGTAGGGGACGACAGGCATGGTATGGGGCATAACCTGTCAGTGATGGGTAACACCTGTGAGCCATGAATCAGAAATATGGTACTGCACAGACATTGCAGTTCACTGTGCTGAGGACAGTGTCTGGTGCATGCATCTTCCGGTGTACACTGCTGTTGTTGTGTAGCAGCACTGTTAGTGTCTTAACCTGTGTGATACCCATGGAGGTGGCTATGTAAACCATGTCCTGCAGCATAAGGCAGTATGTGTGTACCAAGGAGCTTTGCCATTATACATCGGGCCATGGGTGTCACGTGCAAGATGACCCTTGCACATCATTGTGGCTTCCCTAGCATGTAAGCACATGTTGACAGCCAGCGGATACCCTATGAATGACAGTGGAGACTGAGCATAATGTAGACATACAACACCCTTCCCACATATAGTGGTAGCATACCTGGTGAGGGTATGTTGGCAACCAAGATCAGGCTCATACTGGCCTGTGCCACATGCTGAGAGATCCATTCTATGTTCCCTATCATGTAGTCCAGGGAGGTATGTCTCAGGTCAGCCATACTGGCATGGTCAATGAGTGAGTCATATGTGTCCATGCGTCTGACTGACCTATATGCATGTGTTCTGTGGTGGACCATAGTGCCCCTGAGGCATATCACTGTGACCTTCACCAGATACAGCCTGTTGAGCGGGACCCCAGTGCAGCACCCAAGACAGGTACCTGACACGTCTGTAGCAGGTGTGTTGTGTAGCCCTACAGGCTGTGAGTGTGTGGCACAGGGGATGTGTGTGCCATGTGTGGCATGTGCTCTGTTCCGACGGAACATATGCCTGTGTGCCAGCTGTGGAGGTGTGTGATGCTCAGGCAGGATGCTATTCTGAGTCCCCACGTATGCCCCAGTGTGTTCAGCATGCTGTCAGTGCGTGTCAATGTCTGACTTGTATTGTAGTCACTGTAATATATTTTATTTATTTATTTATTTATCCTACCTTTGTTGACCGGGATAGTCCGAACGGATGCATGTCCATTTCCAGGGGAGGCCCGGGGAGAAAAGCTACAAGGGTAAGCAGATACAGCATTACATAATACCAGTATTACATATTACAAACAGATTATTTACAGAGATTACATAAGTAAGCAAGTTAAACATGTTCCACAGGTTAATGTTAGTCCTGAGCACAAGTCAGGATTAAATTAAATTACACAGTAAACTGGTTAACAGATTTTACACATTCGAGTTAGCCAGGCTTGATACATTGACATAGCCAGTTAAGTGACAGATGTTGTTTGAGTCTAGTGTTAAATTGACCTAAGGTGGAAAGTAATGTAATATCAGCTGGAAGTGAGTTCCAGGATCTACTTACAGAGTTTGCAAAGAGAGAATCACCGGCTGTGTTATTAAATTTGCTAGTCTGAATTAGTAGTTTGTTAGAGGATCGAAGCGGTCTAGGATTGTTATAGGGGGTGATAATATTTGAAGTGCAGGAGTATTGTCCGGATTATAGAGGATTTTATAGGCCATAATCAGTTGGTTATACTGTATTAGGCTGGGTATTGCAAGCCAACCAAGCTGATTTAGATTGATGCAATGATGTGCCCTAAAAGGCAGCCCAGTGGCAAACCTGGCAATGTGGTTGTAGCAAATTGAGTGTTTGTTAAGCACAGTCTTGTTCATATTCGAGAGTAGAGGGGATGCATACAGAAGGGTTGAAAGAAGGTGTGAGCGAGCTATGGCACATTTAGCTGGAGGGGCTAGGAAGGCTTTTATTCTGTAAAGTGACCCTAGTTTTTTATTGATGGCTTTGATAATGTGGTTAACATGTAGGTCACATTTGAGATTATTGTCTATGATGACACCTAATAGTTTAGTAGATGGGTCAGGGGAGATTATTGTGCCATCAGTTGATGTTGTGGTAAAGGTGAAAGCGGTAGACCTACGTGTTGGTGAAATAACAGCAGTTTAGTTTATTTGGGATTTAGGATCAGACGATGTTCAGAAAGCCAGTTTTCTATTGTATTAAAGGTGGTCTGGGTAGCTGACCATAACTTTACTGGAGATGTGGCTGAGCAGATCAGAGTAGAGTCTTCAGCATATTGGATACAGCTGACTTTGGGGATGACAGTATAAAGGTCGTTAATGAAGATGGAGAACAGCAAGGGTCCTAGTATAGAGCCTTGTGGTACTCTGAGGGTGTTAGGTAGAAGGTTAGAGAGTTTGTTCTGCCAGAGGCCAGCCTGCTGTCAACCATGCAGGTAGGATTGAAACCATTGGAAGGCTCCAGTATCTAGACAGAATGTTTGCAGGGTGTGGATTACAAGTTGGTGATCAACCATATCGTATGCCTTGGAAAGATCTAAAAAGAGGGCTGAGGATATATATAATTAGTGTTGCAAGTATGGTTTATGGTGTTAGTAAAGGCTAGGAGGCCTGAAGTAGTGCTGTGATGAGGACGGAAGCCATGCTGAATGTCTGCCATAAGGCGATTTTGGATTAGGTGGTGCATGAATTGTCTATGATTAAAGTTTCCATAATCTTTGCAAGTGGAGAGAGTATAGCTATTGGTCTATAATTGGAGAATTCAGTAGAGCTGCCTCCTTTGTGAAGTGGGATTGCATAGGATATTTTCCAGATGGTGGGAAATTTAGATTCTACCATGGTTCATTTGATTACTTTTGAGATGGGGTAAGCAATAGCATCATCTGATTTTGATAGGTACTCGGCAGGGAGTTGATCAGCAGAAAGTGTAGTGGGTTTCACTGTTTCAATCAAGGTACGGAGAAGTGAAGTGGTGACTGGTTGGCAGCTGAACGCAAGTAGGTTTCTAGGGGTGCTACTTTCAGGACCAGGGGAGCTAGGAGGTAGATGGCTAGCTAGGGCTTGAAATGTCTCAGTAAAGAATTGGTCAAAACTATCAGAAACATCTTCAGGGGTTTTATCAATAGTAGCAGCAGGGATTGGGGTTGAAGTTTGTCCAGGATGTAGTATATATGACATGCCATCTGACAGGGTATGGCATTACTGGGTTCAGAGAGCCCAGTCCCCAGATTGGCTGTGTAGTGGCATCCCACACATGTGTTGTACGTTCCTGGCCAAGGGTGGTGGCTGACTGCATACATGTGGCAGCTGTGACATTGCCACATGACTCACATAAACCACAACTGGACCATAGAGGTGATTCACAGGTTACCTTTGCACATGCTACTCTAGTAGTGTGATTGCCATGGTGAGTACCAACACATAGGGCCAATGGGGAACAACATACTGAAGGTGTGTATGTGTGGGTGTACCGCTACTGTTTCATAGCACTGGCATATATGACTGCACACGTGGGTAAATGCCAGGTAAGACATGTGCAATGTGTCACAGGCAACGTACATATGTACAGGACAGACAGTGACGTTCTGTCATGTGTAAAGTTGACATACGTATTGTAAGCTATGCAGATGTCACTAGGAGTCTACAGAAGCACTGTAACTCTGCATTGCAGGTGTAAGCAGTGTTCCAGGGAACCCCAAGCAAACATGCATGCAAACAAAGCTACAGTAAACAGGGCTGGAGGTAGTGCATTGTACAACAAAGAAGGGGTAACAATAACAGTAAGTAACAATGCAAATATGTAGGCACTATCAACATGTACCCAGGAATACACAGCGCAGATGCCCATGGTAGAACTGATATTATGTCATAGTTATTTGTGATTTGGATTACATTGGTACTGCACACATATCTACATGCACGAACATCCACATTGCATAGTTGTTGTGGGCAACTTGACACCATTACTGTACATGTCCACCTTTGCATATCACTACTTGCATTAGCTTTCCCCCTGTGCTACCCATGTATGCGGCTATCTATTGACAACCTTACCAGCGGCATGAAATTATGTACAGCTGTTACACTTTGGTATGTACTATGGGTGCAGATAACAATTCAGGACATTCATACAGTTACTGCAGCAGGCATGCTGGGATATACACACAGTCATAGCAGCACACTGTACTGTTACCAACATGATACTACTAATACATGTCTATGTAGTCACCCTGTGCATCAGCAACGTGTTTACCTGTTCCTGCAATGATGTTGGAGATTGCAGGAGGTGGCACAGTGTCATCATATGCACAGGGTGTGGATTAGGTATGCCTGAGTCAGCCACTGATACCACCAATTGACATGTGTGTGTATGTGTGTTGGTGAGGGGCAGCAGTACAGGGTGGGGCAGTGTTGGTGCAGTGTGTGCGTGTATGTGGTCGACCTAGGTGTTAACATTTCACATGTGTGTATGCACGCACACAGTTCCACCTCATGGCTGCCATATACAGGGGTTTGTGGACAGCCACAGACTGCACCTGGCAGGTCATACAGATCAGTGTCTGTGGGCACGGACACGGTACCTGTGCCTGGCAGGGGTGCTATGGACCGTATCCAGTACTAAGCCAGACTGGGTACTGTCATCAGATGCGGGAGTGTGTTGACTGGACACAGGTCACTGTTGGGACTGTCCAGAGCCACGTGCACTTGGTCTCCTGGGGCGTTCCAATGACAGCACAGACCCAGCATTATTGGGGCTGCTGCTGGCACTATGGGGGCGTGCGTGAGCCTGTTGTCGTCCGCTCCGACTGCCAGCTGCTGCTGTTGCCGGCATACGGCCACGTCGATGCCGCAAACGCCCACCATTGCCCTGGCTCATGGACATCTGGTTGTGGAACTGCTGTAATATGTCCCCACAATGTCTGTCTATGACATCGGTGAAATTACGGATAGCATCGCAATGTCATGCATACTGTCTGTCATGGCTGTGCGACATGCTCTCAGCTCCCTCAGACCCTGTCTGGTGTACCTTTCCATACGTGACTGTGCTTGCATGACATTCCGAAACATAGCTGAGGTTGACAGACCTCTTTGGGCACGTCGGCCAGAGGCAGTACGCCCATGGATGCTCCCACGAGAACCCATGGGCAACTGTCTGTGTGGTACCATCGGAGGACCCTGCCCATGGCTGCTGTGTGGGGATGCATGTGCCACAGGTACCACATTACCCTGGTCTATGCCCACTGTATCCTGTCCATCACCTAGGGACAATGGTGACAAAGGATGTACTGGCAGGATGACTGTGCGCAATGATGGGGTTGACAGCTGTGTACTGTCAATTGGCTGACCAATGGCGGACCCTGACACACCTTCGTGTACCATTACACAAATATCATCATTACCAGTACCCGTGGCACAAGATTCAGGTTCCCTGCTGCAGGTCACCAGAGCAGCACCAGAACCTGTGGGAGGAAGACAGGAAACACAGTTTACAGTCTCCAGACATTGTTACCAGTGATGCACTTCTACACACATGCACACATGGACACATGGACACGTGCACACATGCACTCATGGACACAGGGACACATGCACACATGGACACAGGCACACATGCAGACATGCACACGTGGACACATGCACACAGGCACACATGCACACATGCACACATGCACACAGGCACACATGCACACATGCACACATGCACACGTGGACACATGCACATGTGAACACATGCACACATGCACACGTGGACACATGGACACATGCACACATGCACATGTGGTCACATGCACACATTCACACATGCACACATGCACACATGCACACGTGGACACAGGCACACATGCACACATGGGCACAGGCACACCTGCACACATGCACACATGCACACCCCGCAGTATAAACACAGAGCACTACTGAGTTACCAACACAACTCAAGAAAATCCAAGTAACTCACGAAAATCACCAAAAAGAGCAGGAACTAGATGCACACAGGTTTATTCTGGTACCTCGGCTTCCACAGCCTTCAAAGGAATAACCATTTCCAAAACACATGCATCATTTTATACAAATTTTTCTTAAATTTTCTTAATTAGTTAATTGGATAATCATACATTATTAACAGAATTAAAGGGGCCATAGAAGAAAAATTACTACCACACAAACAGTAAGAAGTATTTTTAGGTATGTTTAAGTATTTTAAGAGAATGCAGGAAGCAATATAAAATACACAATACAAAAATTAATTTTTCTAATACTGCATAATGGTCAAGTTATTTTCTAAATTTAAACCTTTAGGTTTCAAAGTGCCAAAGTTGAGAATAAACATACTTTCCAATTTTAACAGCTTACATAGGAAATTCCCAGTATTATAACTGTCAGGTCTAGCCAAAGCACAGAAAAAGAAAGAATCCAGATTTCCATTGTGTAATGTATTAAAATGTTCAGAAACTGGATTTTCCATTCTGCCATTTCTAATATCACCCATGTGTTCCATAATTCTCAACTTTAGCTGGCGTTTAGTTTGTCCTATGTAGTATTTAGGTGGAGTACATCCACAGCCCACTATATAAACCACCCCACAAGATCTGCAGTTAAATGTATCCTGAGCTCGATATTTTATGCCATTAATGAAACTTCCTGTTAAATTCATAACCTTTGAACAAACTCTACATTTTCCACATTTGAACATGCCTTTAGTTGATGGAAACACACTTGACATATTTGATCTAATATTTGATTTGAATTTTAACTTTTCTTTTAAATTTGCATATCTGCCATATGAAAAACATACTCTATTTGGAAATAAATGACCAATTTCGTCATTATGACAAACAATAGGCCAAAGAAAATCTACTATTTCCTTAAGAGTAGGAGAAAAGGAAGAATACTTATTAACTAAAAAGATTCTGTTTTCTTTATTCAAAACAGAATTATTCTCCCTAGAATCATAGAATTTATCTGTCTTCCTAATAAAAAAATCAAGATTTAACAATCTATCACTACTATTCTTTATGGAAAACTCAGAGTAACCTCTTTCCAAGAGCCTATTTGTAACCATCTCAAATTCAAAGTTTAGCAAATTAGTCTCAGAGGTGTGCTCCAAAGTCCGTTTAAACTCACCATAAGGTAGTGCTTCAATCAAATGCCTTGGATGCGCACTAGTGGCATGTAAAAAATTGTTGGTTGCAGTGACTTTCCTGTATGGTCTATATTGTACTCTATTATTAGAATCCACATATAACAAAATATCTAAAAACTGAATAGTGCTTTTATTCAAAATGTAAGTGAATTCAAGACCAAATCTGTTCCCATTTAAACTGGCAATAAAGCCTTCAAATTAAACAATACTGCCAGTACATACAAAAATCAAATCATCAATATATCTATAATAGAGTACAACATTGTTCTGAAAGAATTCCAACCTATACAGAAAAGTAATCTCAAAAAAGGACATAAACAATATCGCATAACTAGGAGCAAAGTTTGCACCCATTGCGGTGCCTTCTTTTTGCAGAAATATCTTATCTTCGCAGCAGAAATAGTTGTGTGTTAATGCAAACTCTAACAAAGAAATGATAAAAGAGGTGTGTGGGCCCTCCCCCAATATACTACATATGGCCTCCAACCCCCATCTCATCTTAATACTAGTGTAAAGTGCCTTTACATCCACCGTGGCCCAGTAAAAATTACTATCCCATTGCATGTTCTTAACCTTAATACAAAAATCATTTGTATTCCTAATATGTGAAGAAACATGAACCAATTCTTTCTTAAGAATACAATCCAATAATATACCAATGTGTTCAAGAAAGCAACCGCAACAAGAAACTATAGGGCGACCAGGAGGATCTGCAAGATTTTTATGTATCTTCGGTAGGGCGTAGAAGCTGGGATCCTTAGGATTAGTAATGTAAAGTGGTGGTTTTCGTCACTACTGAGTTACACTACTGTTACTAGCATTATCAGGACTATTATAGGTTATGTTAAACACACTCACCAGCATGGATGGCCTGCCTTGCTGTAACCCCGGAGGAACCTGCAGAAATGATGAGATTAATGTCAGTGGGCACAACTGTGCCATTGATATTGCATATGATACAGTGTACAGAACAGTCAAGTGTACATATGGCATATTACCTGCACGCTCCATGTTGTGCTGCTGTGTGGAACCAGCCTCCATCATAATGCAGGTGTACTGCTGTTGCTGTTCCGGGGCTGGATCCACAACACTTAGGAGTAGCCCCTCCAGTCTGGTGAGGGGGATGTGGCCACCCCACCTCCTGTGGCAACCTGTTGCCTGTGGATATCTGATGCACGCTGACGGACACTTCAGATTAAATCACTGCAGTGATGTCGTACCTGCTCCTATGTCCTGTTATGCGTGCCAATATCATTTACCCTACGGACAAGGTCTTGCCACAGTGCAGCCCTCTCCTGCTGATTCTGACTGGTGCGGGAAAACAGGATGTCATACTCCCGCACCAGGCTCTGGTGGATCTCCTCATCTTCCGCTACAGAGTAGGTGGGATTACGCTGACGCGCCATCTCCCTGGAAGAGAACACAAACAGGATATCAGCAGATATGTCAGCAATATATGGCACACATACTATACATGATACTCATGTGTAGTGATATACTACTACTCCCATATGTTGCATGTGTGTGTGTCGTGGTGGATACACAGGTACATGGCCAGATATCAGTGCTCAGCCAACACCTGTGCAACAATACCTGCCACATTCCACACAACATAGTAGCATGCCCCATCGGTCAGCACACACTGACAGGTCCAATGCACAACCTCACTCTGGGGGTTCATCCTAAGGTACTGTATGTGGGACGCCATCCACTACTGTGATGTGGACAGAAGTTACTTGGCCTGGATATACATATCCCACCACCACCACCAGCACAGTAGACTATTTTGATATGTATGTGATTAGACAGGTATTCACTTGCTGGGACTGAGATGGTATCCATGCAGCACACTGGGCCAGTGGAAGCAACAACCCACACTGCTGACCCCTTTGCAAATGCTTACCACGGACATGCCACAGATTGCATGGAACTTGCACACACATTTCTAACCCAGACCCTATGCACAAAGGTTAGGCATCCTGTCCGGTGGACCCCAGACAGAGGCAGATTGTATAACAATAGCAGGAGGCTACTGCAGGACAGAGCACATTCACATTAAGGGAAGGCATCTGTGGTCAGCACTGGTACTATGCTACGGTCCATCATAACAATGGCCACGGCCTACTCTGGGAGGGAATGGCCACAAACACTATGGATGGCCACAAGGCCTTCTTCAGTTATGTTACACATATGGACCACATGCCTCAGATATGCTCTGTGTTAATACACACCTACATAACATTCACCAAACACACGGATATTGGCAACAGTCTTGCAGACAGGTTCGGTGCACGTATCCCCCCTCCTTCTCCCCCACTAGTTGAAATACTTATCACAGCTGTATGTAACCTCCCTATCATCTCACATGTCCAGGTGAGGGCCGCCCACAGCAGAGCAGAACACACAGCATCACTGTGACCTCATGGTATCCCTGGATGTGTGCTACCTGCACTCCGAGAGGACATACAACCGCATATAACACTGATAATTTATCTTGGCCGTACTACAGGATATGTACCTGGACAGTGGCATACAGCGACAGTGGTTCCACACCACTAAGGCGGCACCTTGACTGACCCTGGGAACTACCACATCATATGCATAACCGGCCTGGTCTGCTAAGCTATGGAATTATGCAGTATGGGATGCATATGCAGTGATATCGGGTACCTGCAGAGACTTGTTCCCAGCCAGTGTGCCTTTGTGATGGGCTGATCCTGCCTTTTGAACCTGGCTGACCTTTCAAAGCAGTCACTACAGCCATTGCTGGGGGCAACGCATAGCCAACTATTGCCAGGATCATGGCCTAAGACTGATTGACATGTAATGTATGGTCATCCCCTTTTGGTGGAACTACGTACACATAACATATCACATGGACATACCTATAGATACAGACCTATGACACATTTGGAGGATTCACAGTATGCACACTATTAACCTGCTACTCTGCATTACCTATGTTTGTCACAGCTGGTTGCGTTACCACTGCTTCTGCTTGCTGCTGCTACTGTCACTGCTGACAGCTTAGGGTCACAGAGTCACAGTGTATATTTTTTTTTTTTTTCTCTCTCTCTCTCTCTCACTTTTCTCTCTCCCTCTGTCTGCTTCCAGACAGTGCAATGAATGTATTGCATGCGTGGAGTGTTAGTACTGGATGCTTTTGTAGGTATCTGCATAGGTCCATGTGATGGCCTCTGCATCAATTGTAAGCCAGCATTTGCTAATTGCATACAGCCAGTTGTGTACTGATTGCAGTTCTCACTGTGATTTCAGGTCAGTGCTATAAAAGGGTATGTGGGATAGGCGTTGCCCTTTCAGATTGTAAGGGCGGGGGCCATGCTGGTATGCTGTGGACAGTGTTCTGTGAGTGTAAAGGTTAGTATCTCTCTCATGATTCAGGCTGTGTTGTAGATTCACTTTTCTCCATTCCTCTCTCATGTTCCCTGTAGTAAGTGTGTATGCACAATGACTCCTACAACTATATATAGATATATATTTATATATATATATGTACATATACGTACATTTATATATGTACTTTAACTGACATTATTACCTACAAGCTACCAACTAGTATGGCTGTTTGTGTTCACACAGTACTATTGTGGGAATCCAGTAGTTTTGACAGTAATTCTACATGACATGCTTTGGGTACTACACATCCTATACTCCCTTTACATTCATCCCTACTATTACATGTTATATTTATTTTAGCACAATGCTCTTGTATAAGAGTCATGGCTTAGTGGTAGGTCATACAGACTAGTGTTTCCAAGGTCCTGGGTTCGGGACTGACAGTGGGATTTTATTTTGCTTTTGAACTGAGTACAGGACCTGTCAATCAAAGTGACTAAGGCACTTTTAAGCAGTTGTAACCGGGTTAGCGCTGGTTTGCGCGGAGCTCACGCATGCACACTGGCATTCAGCTCCGCGCACACATGCACACACCCGCTTACAACCGCTTAACAGTGCTTACTCTGGCGCACACCCACGCTAATTTCTTTGAAAGAAATTAAAATGGGGAGACAGGAAAGTGGTGAAAAAGGGGTCACAAAGAGGGTAAGACAGTAGGGAAACAAGCTTGGGATTTGCAGGAGGGATGTAGGTAAGGCCAATAGCTGCCCATTTCTTCATCAGCAACAGCTGTGCATATGTATGTAATTTGGTGTGACATTTGAAACCTTCCACCCCTGAGAGAGGTGTCAGGACAACAATAATACTTGTTGTACAGCCAATTGTAATTGATAGATTCCATGTCCAGCAGACATGTGTGCAGAATGGGCAGCTATGTATGGGGCGTAATGTTTTTGTGGGTACAGAGTACCCTTTTTTTCAGGTGAGAGTGGTATGTCAGGTGAAGGAAGTCAGTACAGCTGGGGAGGTAGGTTGGGTAGGTAAACAGACAAGACAAACAAGACGCATACAGGGGCGGTGTATGACACGTGTGGGGGGGGTTACACAATTGACGGGGACGGAGGTTTGGATATCCAGAGCCCATGAGCCCACAGATGGCAACAGTGGAACTGATATCCCCACCCATGGGCAGTTGCCACTGTTCCTTCACTGCCCAGGACGGGGCTGTGCTGGGGGCTGTGTAGGCCGGGCAACAGGCATGCCCGTTAGTTGTGCCACCCATGCCTCAAGCTGGTGTAGGGATCTCGAGAACAGAGTCCCGAATCTCCCTACGCACCACAGTCCGGATGCTACGGAGGGTGAGTGGTGGTTCTCCTCCGGCCACACTTGCAGAGGGGGGGGGTGAGCCCTATCCCCTGCAGTGCTTCCACCCGCAGGTGGCACAGGGCCACCGGAGGAGGGTCCGGACTTGGCACTAATGCCAGGTGCACTCGCCAGCTGAGGTGGGAGAGGTGAGTCCACTGGAACCCACCTTCCCTGTCGTCCTATGTTTTGCATTATGTCATGACAGTTTGGGTTAGTGACATATAATACCATTCACAATTTGTTGTAACAGCATGCATTAGTATTCCCATTAACCAAACACCCAGATATTCACACCATTGAACAGCGTGCATAACACATGCATAATTTAAACAGCAATACACAGTCCAACAACATGCAGGGTTAATTGATGGCAACAGGCCATCAGGTTTGGATGTATGAACAGGGCAGATGCATCAACGGACATGCAAATATATATGACCCAAAAGGACAAACATTCAGGGGTGTTAATTGTGATTGCACATACCATTTTCACGTGGAATGGGTTATATGTGGTTATAGGGTGGGGTGAAGAAAATAATATTAACACCTTCAAATACCAATACATATGCTGTACATTTCTAATAGCTACAGATATATGCACACTACTGTTCTAACTACAGTTTCCTATATAATAACTATTTCAACTTGGTGATAGGACTGTTACTGCAACATCAATATACATTTTATTGTTCTTCATACACATTCATATCTAGCTTTGTTCAGCTACATCATCCTGCTACATTTGCTTTATATAGCTGTAGACAAGTGTGGATGTTTGGTATATCAGGCAATCATCCTATCTGCATATTGCAGACTGAGAGCAACATATCCAGATTTTGGGATACACATTCCAGATGCAGCAACACTTTGAACAGATTTCGCTGTTTGGTTTTGATTCTCACATGCATTTCATTCTGTCTTGACTGCAGTATATGTTATTCAGGGGTTATTACTACTGTATTGCTGGATTCATGACACTTTCTCACACTCTCTCACTTGCTTTCATTTTACTATTCAGGATGGTACTTACTTCTAGGCTTTATTGACATGTTTTACCTGTAGTTATTACAATCCTTTCCAGCAGTCTCACTTCTGTCATGTTTCAGTATTTCAACAGGGATATATTTCACACATGTCATTTCATCATCTTCTGCAGCTATACTTTTCAGCCTGCTGCAGGTTGTGTACTATTTTCTTACAGGTGGGGCATTTTTATTTCAGAATTTATGTCAGACATTTTCATTTTTCTGTTTAACTTACAGGCTGAAACGCACTTTTGTAATCAAGCAATACTTGCAGACACTTTCACACTGTTACTTGCACATTTTATTCCTTAGTGACTACACTGCACTCTTTTGCTGACTGTCATACTTTTATATTTCTTTACAGTTACTGGGAGTGGATTACTGACCTGCCTGGTGGCGCAACCACACCAGCCTATCGCCATAGGCTCTGCGGTTCGCAGAACGGACACCTGCAGCTGTAATATAAATGAAGTAATATTGGAATACACATCTCCATAATATCAGCTAGTTTAATTTCTTACATACATAATTAAATGTAACTTACTCAGTAGTGGGGCATTGGGCATTTTCCAGGCCTCCTGGATCCAAAGGTTCAGTTGGTCCTGCTTGTGTCTCTTCAGGTCCGCATGGTGGTGACAGACCTGCTCGCCAGTTCTTGGAATCCCTGTGGCACTGGTGAGATCATGAGTCAACCGGTCCCACGCCTCAGCCCTGTATGCTCCCCAGAGGACCTGGCCCTGCATGAGTTGGGCCTCATGATTGTGGACTAGGAGCCAGACCATGTACCTGGACTCCTCAATGCCCCACCTCTGTGCTTGAAAGCAACTACCCTCTCCTACTCCTGTCATTCTGCCTGCAGTTCAGTTCTACAATCGTTTATGCTGTGTATTCCCGCCTATGGGGCTTATATAGTCCGTTTTTCCCGCACATATCTGTTATTGGCCATTTTGGAATTGTATCAACTTCAGTAAACCTGCATTGTCATGCTCCAGTTTGTATTCATTCCTATATATTAGCTATTATTGCATTTCTAGGTACTGCTGTCATGGCTTAGTGGTTTGGTACCTTGACTCTGGTGTATAGTATCCTGGGTTCGAACCTAGTCACTGCTTTTTATTTTTCATGACTGTCTAGACATGCTGAGGGGTGTGTCTTTGTAAAGGCAGTTTTGATACGGCTTGCTCAACGTTGCCCGTCAGTTAGCTTGTTTGCACGGTGCGCAGCTCCGCGCAAACGGGGTACGCTGGTTTAAGCCTCATTTGGCTATCGGCATGCATATTATGCTCAGCTGAGCTAGGGGCACTTAAATTCAGCGTGTTAAACCACTGCTCAGCTACAGGCACTCATTTTGCACCAGTTAAACCACTGCTCACGTACGGGCAGATGCACTCACCCTGTTAAACTGTAGCTCAGCTATGGGCACATCTGGCATTTTTTATTCTTTTGTTACCTCACATTTCTTCAATATAAATGGGCTATTTCATTACATTTTACATAAAATGTGGTTTTATGTGTACATATTTGTCAGGGACTTGTTTTGTGCTTATTTTGCTACAAATAAAAATTGGTGTTGTGGGGGCTCGAACCATGAATGCCTGCTTTTCAGCCAACATCTCTACCGCTACACTATTGCTTCCTGGTTTACTTTGCATATTTAGTTCTTATATACTTTCCCACTGACTGCTAACTGTAGCTGCGCTACGGGCACGCCCGCGCAAACGAGCGCACTCATGGTTAAACATTTTTACAATTTAAAAAAAATATATAACATGTTTATTTATATGTTTTCTGTTCATAGTCTGTGGGGGCATGTGTTGTGTTTATTCACATTTCCGTAGACTCTGTCATGGGTGTTTACTTTGGGCACTTTTCCTCTTTTGGGGGCGTGTCCGCTTACAGGGCTCGGCCTACGGACACACCCCCTACTGTCTTACACGGACCGTGTTAGCCTTAGGTGTGATTCAGCATGCTCTCATGAATATGCAAAGCATGCTGACATCACTCCGTTTAACTGCAGCCTCCGTGTATGAGTTATAACTCTTACACGGAGGCTTCGTGAATCCTGCCCAATGTCTATGAAAAACCTTTCTGCAGAAAGGGTAAAAGTGTTGGAATTGTTTTATAGTTCAATGATGTTGTATTATGCCTTTAGGTCATGTTCTATATGTGTATTGTGATACATTTGTGCCAAATCCTGACTCCGTAGTGTGAGGGTAGTTTCTTGTCTTTCTCCAGCAAGTAAGTAGGGAATAGTAATTCTTTAGTCAATTAGGAAAATATAGCGAGATTAGTTAAACATTGTTTTTCTGTATCTATCTGAATCTTTCCATCTGTGTTGTTTTTATATTTCCTGTGAATTAAAACTTTTGAGTTTATCTTGGATAGATATTCAGTATTGTCATATTTATGCTTTTTTATTAAGCATATCTAAACATTTCATTGCAGCTTGTCTTTTAGAAAATATTTTAATCTTTGAGAGGTGTTGCATTTATTTAGTGACACTGTGGCTTCACGTTCCTGAAAGTCTTGTTGCTAGGAATAACTACCATTTGTATAAGTATTAATTTTACTATTTATAATTGGGCACCATGGTAAGAGCCTTAGAGTAGCTGGCTTTTGTGTGTTCTGGTGGCAATATCTGCCTAATATTCTGGGTGGAGATGGCACGGTACTTCAATCTGTGCCAGTCTTTCCCAGGTCTGTCAAATTTTAAATAGTGTGTGTGTGTGTGTGTGTGTGTGTGTGTGTGTGTGTGTGTGTGTGTGTGTGTGTGCTCGTGCATGCGTGCGTGTGTGTGTGTGTGTGTGTGTGTGTGTCCGCGTGCGTGTGTGTGTGTGTGTGTGTGTGTGTGTGTGTGTGTGTGTGTGTGTGTGTGTGTGTGTGTGTGTGTGTGTGTGAGAGCTACTTGGGACAGGGACACAGAGCACTAACTTCACACAGGGGGTGGTGGAGGACTTGGATTGGAGCACCTGGCTGAGGACTTAACTCTGAGATGTTCAGTGTGGAGTCTTATTTGGGGCCTGGAGAGGAAGTCTTGCCCCAGGACTGGAGTTTGCATTCCCTGTGTGCTATTAAGGGAAATTGTGCTTGGTGCAGAGAGCTATATCTGAAAATATTGTGTGTGTCTATTTTTCTCTCAAAGTGAATATTCACCACCAGTGTCAGTGGTAAGGATTGAGGATCCACGATCACTGGTCCAGAGGAAGGACATCACATATTGGGTGAGTGGTGGTTCATAGGTTCATACTAGGCTATCTGCCCTAGGGCATTTATAAGCCTAGCCAGAGTTGTGTGGCTTTCACCACCCCTTAGGTTGAAGAATACTATACCCATTAGTTTGCCATGCCTCTGTCCAGCAGTGATACAGAGATGATCCCCGGGGTAAACCTACGATCTCCCATCCACTGGTCAAGATTCCCCTTGAACAGAGCCAGCGAGGTGCTCTGTCTCACATGGACCAGGATTCTGTTCCACAGCATAGGGAGTCTCTGGGTGATGAATCTGTCCCTCCAGCACGTCCTATTTATATCCGTGTTGAGGTTTAAGTCTCTTGCTCTTGTGGCTCTGGTGGATTTGGATTTTTTGAGGTGGAGCATGTCCATTAATTCCAGGTTGGACATGGCCTTGTATGTCAGGCACAGGTCACCTCTGAGCAGACAGTATGCGACTGAATAGAGCTGGAGTTTCTTCAGTCAGACAGCATATGGCATATTTTTGAGCCCCTTTATCCTTTTGGTGAGGAACTTTTGGGGTCTTTCCAATTGCTGCAGGTGTTGGGTAAGATGCATTCCGAATGGGGAATTGTACTCAATCATTGGTCTGATAAGTGAAGAGTACAGGGGAACAATGACCTCCCTTCATCTGGATGTGAATCCCTTCATAATCAGGTGGGCAATGTAGAAGGTCCTCCTAACCACTTTGGCAATGTGAGTGTCAAAAGAAAGGTTACTGTCAACTTGGGTCCCCAGGTCCCTGATAACCTCTTCTGTGCTTAATGGATTGCCACCTATGTGGTAACTTGGGGTTACATTGTTTTTACCAAAGGGTATGACTATACATTTTTTGGCATTTAGCTTAAGGCCATGGCTCTGGCACCAGTTATCCATTTCTATGAGACCTCTCTGAAGGATATATGTGTCTGATGGATTTTCAACTATGGCGCCCAGTTTGCAGTCATCTGCAAACGTTGGTGGGATATTAAATGACCTTCTGTAGTGTGTAAGCAGTTGTCACTAAAGGTGTGTGTGCTCTTAGTAGCAACAAGGTAAACATACAAAGTTTCATTTTTCACAACAGTTTTATTTTTGTTAGTTTAGTTTAGTCAGAGAAAGCAAGCAAAGATGTCAGCAGAGGATTATGGCAAGATGACAGTGAATTAGTTAACTAAGG
The DNA here is from genome assembly GCF_019279795.1 of Protopterus annectens. Classification (NCBI taxonomy): domain Eukaryota; kingdom Metazoa; phylum Chordata; order Ceratodontiformes; family Protopteridae; genus Protopterus; species Protopterus annectens. The sequence goes on along the minus strand of NC_056737.1, from coordinate 1,394,024,648 downwards.
TCTGCATATCCAAAGGACTGGTGCATGCCTACCTGACTAAAGAGGAAATGAGTTCAGCCTTAATCATAGCTGCAGCAAAGACCAGCAACCAGAAAGACAACCAGCTGGTGATGGGGATGTACAGCCCTCAGAAACAGGACAGTTCACCTTTTCCTTAGAATACTTAAAAATCCATCTAGAATTAAAGAGACTTGAACTGAAGGCAAAACATATGGAATTAGAATCAGCAGAAAGACTGCAGCATGTGGAAGCTGAAGAAAATGAGAGACTGTGATGTTTGTAGGCAGAAGAAAATGAGAAGCAGCACCAGCATGAGAGGGACCTGCTGACTCTTTGATGGGAACATGGTGGGAATGGGGATCACCAAACCCCAGAAGCAACAAAGGTCAGTAAATTTCTTCCACAGTATAAGAAAGGTAATAATTTTGATAGTTTTATTCATATATTTGAAAGAATATATAAACAGTATAATGCTGACCAAGGGCACTGGGTATGGTTCCTGACCCCCTTACCCCATGGTAAAGCTGTAACTGCTGTTTCTAGATTGTCAGATACTGATTGTTTAAATTATGACAAGGTTAAACAATGTTTATTGGAATGTTTTAAGTTGACACCTGACGCTTACAGAAAAAGATTTTTGTGAGCATAGTTGTAAGGCTAATGAAAGTGTATATGATGATGTTGCTCAGTTAAGCACTTATTTCATAGGTGGGTGGGTAGGTGTCAGGAGGCTGTCAGACCTTTTGGTGAGGGAACAAGTCCTCAGCACTTTGACTGAGGACATGAGAATCTGGTTGGCAGACCAGGAGGGTAACTCTGCAGATGAGCTGGAGAGAAAAGGGGATCTCTAGTTAGCAAGTAGGGTGCCGCTGCACAAAAAGGGAATACCCAGTGCTACACACAGATATAAGGGAACCCATGGTGGGCAGCCTAAACCACCCCAACAGAGTTCAGCAATAATACAAGAAGCCACTAGTTCAGGTACATGGCCAGGATCAAGCTTTAGCTTTAGCTGTTTTAAATGTAACCAGAGTAGCCATGTAGCATGCAAATTTCCACAGGTCTGAATGCAGCCAGAGATACAATGTCTATGAAAAGCCTTTCTGCAGGAAGGGTAAAATTGTTGGAATTGTTTTTTATAGCTTCCATATGCTGCATTAAGCTTTTAGCTAAACTTTTATGTGTGCATTCTGACACATCTGTGCCATATCCTGACTCAGTATCTAGTGAGAGGGTAGAGTGGGAACCACTGAGTCAGATGACCAGATATGATGTCATCCTATAGCCAGCACTGAAATTGTATTTAGATACTAGTAAGAGATGTGATAGTAGCACTCAGGACTCTCTTAGAAATGACAACAAAGACACTCATCCACTTCATCTTGCCTTGCTCTATCAAGTAAGTAGGGAACAGTAATTCTTCAGTCAGCTAGGAAAATATAGTGAGATTAGTTAAATATTGTTTGTATCTTTCTGAATCTTTCCATCTGTGTTGTTTTTATATTTCCTGTAAATTGAAACTCTGGTGTTTATTGTGAATAGATATTCAGTATTGTCATATTTATTTTTTAATTAAATATATCTAACCCTTTCATTGTGGCTGCTCTTTTATAAAATATATTTGAGAAAACTTGCATTTATTAAGTGGCACTGTGGCTTCATGTTCCTGAATGTCTTGTTGCTTGGAAACACTACCATTTGTAAAATATTAATCTTACTAAGTATAATTGGGTACCCTGCTAAGAGCCATAGAGTAGCTGGCTTTGGGGTGTTCTGGTGGCTATATATACCTTATAGTCTGGGTTGAGGTAGCATAGCAGGTAAATCTATGCCAACCTTTCCCAGGTGTGTGCATGTGCGTGTGTGTGTGTGTGTGTGTGTGTGTGTGTGTGTGTGTGTGTGTGTGTGTGTGTGTGTGTGTGCGTGTGTGTGTGTGTGTGTGGTGTGTCCTTTGGTTAGAGTGTTTACTATCTGTTCCAGCATGTTTGTGTTACTAAAGTCAAGGAAGCATTTTGCCTGTGCATTTGAAGCAGTGTACGTTTCCCACTCTATAGAGGGGTAGTTAAAGTCATCCATGAAGATAGTGTTTGAATGGTGAGAGCCTCTAGTAACTTAAGAGAATGAGACCCTAGGGGCCTAGATGATGACTTGGAGCTAGCCATGATATGGTGAAGGACCTTATCTATGGTGACTTGCATGTAGATGAGCTTCATTGCATCATCCTGTTTAACCAACCTAGAGGTATGTTGGTGGCTAATGGTGATCATGGCACCTTCACCTTTGATCCCAATCTGTGTTGTTGTTGGTCTAAACGTGTGGAAGGCTATGCAGCCTTGCACTTTCAGACTACTTTCTATTACTTTAAACCAAGTCTCAGTCACAGCACACGTCTACATCCTCCAGAGTGAGGAGGGCTTGAAGGGTGTGGGGCTTTTGGTTTAGGATCCTATCACTAAGCATTAACACCATACGATTGAATGGAGACATTTTCACTATGGTGGTAGTTTTGTCTTTTTTGCATTGCTTGAAAAGGCTATAAGAGGGTGGATAAAGTTTTACCCCCTATCCGAAAGCCTAGAGGTACAGGTGCAGCCCATCCTTGACAAAGCAACATGGTCTGTTGACCATGTTCCATGCTGACAGATATTGGATCCCCCAAGACTGACTCCAGAAACTAAGATGGCATCATCATTGATGAAGATAGACTGTTGCGTGGTGCAAGGCTCATACCTATCTGTGGCATATATTCCAAGATATCTAGTATGTTTTTTCATATAGTCCATTGAGGTACATCAGATGTTATTTCCACCCACATGGACTATGACATAAATGTATTGATGCCTTGGGTGCAGTGACTTGAGTGCATATGTGATATTGTACATCCTGGCTTCACCAACTTTTACCTTCTCCTTGTCTAACCTGTTTATTGGGGAATCTGTGTGTCACACAATGGAGTTCCCAGTGACAAAGGTATTAGGTAAAGTATATGCTTGACTTATGAGCTTTGCTCTTAGGGGACTATTGGGTGTAGGCTTATGTGAGATGTTTGATATTGCTTTTGGTGTATGTTTTAGTGATTGCTGGCAAGCAGCATTGCCATTATGTGGTTCTGGAGGTTTTTGAGGTTTGGGAAGGTTTCTTTTAAGTGTCTTAGTATAAGGCAATCTTGTCTGTGTGTGCTGAGCGGTATGTGAGAGGGATCTAGTGTGGATAGTCCTGACAATCTCATTTGTATGCCAGATTTTTGCCTCCAAGGAAGTTGTGTATTTACCTCTCTCATATAATGTATTATGTATGCTTCATTGCCGAGAAGCACACTTACATACATAAAAAGCCTCATTGAAGAAGAACACAGTGCACTGTTTATTTTTAATTATAACTTACGTAAAAAAGTGAGTATTCCTTTTCTGAAATTTTGATGTCAGTTGTTTCCAGGATGCTACATTCACTGTTACTGCTGAATAATGTTTGGCCTGTGTGTTTATCTATGGATCACTACTATTAAGTGACCCATTCCACCCCAACAGCTCTCTCAGTACTGGTGAGGTTCACATGCCTTGGCATCACATGCTATTTCTGCCAGCTAAGGTATTACAATTAACCCTGTCCCTTTGGTATGTAATTCTCTGCACAATGACAATGCCAAACAGAGGAATCTGTGGCTTAGAAGCCATGGCCCTTATATTGTCTTTCTCAGCACAGAATATAATAATACTAAACTTTGTGGTATTCTCACCTTTTTGGAAACAAATAAACCATGCATAAGGGTAGCCACAAGAAAATGAAGTAATCCAGTTTTCAACTTAACCTTTAACCTGCAAAATAATTTGAAACATGATATAGATACAATGTGGTGGGCATGGCCCTTGCTAAAAAATAGTTCCCCATCTTATTACAATATAGAAATATCGTCTGCAAATAATGAGTGAGGCAAAAAACAAAACAAAAAATCATAACTATATGATGCAAGTATTCACATCACTGTGTTTTGCTTATCACTTATTTTTCTCCACTTTCTTCCACTCCCCATCGTCCATATTAATGGGCTTGTTTTACAGGATATCATAACTAATGCAACTGATAAAGTTCTAATGCCTTCTTATGACTGAATACAATCAAAATGTGCTACTTGACAACAACCAGAGACCCCGCAGAATGTTCCTAACCACATTATCATACAAATGGTCATTAAAGCAACAAGATCTAATTACCTCTCTGTTTACTATTCCCTACTAAGTGGCATACTTATCAGTAAATAGATGATAAATCATATTATATTCCTTCTACCTGACAATAATAACTACATAGCTATACCTTCCTATCGGTTAGATAATATGGTAAAACTTGGGAGTCAGCAGATGTGACAAGACTATGTATTAGGTAACACCTGTTAAGGAAACCTTCATTTATGAGCCCTATGGTACTGACTGGAATACATTCTTGTTGATGGATGGCCTAATACAGTTCTCATGTTTCTCAACACCTCTCTCACTCTCCCGGTCAGTATATACTTCCCAAAAGATGGTATAGAGGGTAGCTTTCAGCAGAGGCTAATATTACAGCTGAATGGGCTCATAAAGCTGTGGCACCAAGGTTGGGAAAATGCACAAGTAAGCCTTCCCACAAGGAGCAATTGCTGTAGCTGTCATTCAAAACCTTATTGGAGAGTTCTAGGAAAAATCACCCAGTTAGTAACAGAACCCTATGAATGTTTATGTGTGGCCACTGTACACAATGCAAAAACATTCCGGTAACCTGTAGTGCTGTAATTAGAAATAAAGAATATTTTGTCACAGGGCATTATTGTTGTGAGTGAAAAATATGGTATATGGAGCTTTGTGTTCTAAGTGTCCTTCTTTTTATATAGGGAAATCCCAGAGGATGCTTAAGTATTAAATTTATGAACACATGCAAGATATACAAAAATTAAAGACCACAAATGCCCTATTTTAGACAGTTACAAGAAAATAAGGACCACAGTTTTACTTTTGGAGTTATGGAGCAACTAACGAAAGAAAAAAGGGGATTTGTTATAGAAGAACATCTTAATAAATGTGAATTAAAATGGCAAATTTTAGTTAATGCAACATGTTTTTCAGGTTTGAACAATTCAATGGCTATTAATTCTGTTTTAAAGTTGAAATACTCTGACTCTACATAATTTATTGTTATTTCTGTTTTTATCCTTGTGTATGGTGTTACCTAACAATCAGTTTGAATTGGTACACTGGGTGTAACAGTGTATCACATTTTTAACTATATCCAAAAAAGTGTCATTAATAACAGACTTAGTTCTTAGGAAATTCTATGTGATGTACAGAACTAAAGCACTAAACTTGTTCTAATTAATTCTGAGTTTGAAATACTGTTACCTCCTTCTTGGTACCACAGAATTTATCAGTTTGTTTTTAAATTAATTGCAGATTATTTTCAAAGTTAGGTGGATTGATATTAACCTGTTCTCTTCCAGTATTCTCTGTTAAAACATATACATTTAAACAGTTACAATAATACATGTATATTTCTTTTTTTCTGTCCAGCAGGGCACACTGTTGGTACATTTTTAATGCAAGCAGCTTTACAAATACATTTTCCAACAGAAGCATCTATACAAATCAGTTTGATATAGAAATGACATATAATTCTTTACAAAATTCCATCTAGCTATGCTGGCATATGTTACACATCCACTGCCTTACCTGTCCTGGCATAGCTAGCACTACCTCACATCATCACAGATGATACAGAAAGTCTTCTTTTCCTTTTGCAAGATATCCTTATTCTTTATTCATAAATTGCATCAGGTTATACCAAAAGTGGCAAAACACATTAGGTCATTGATATCAATCTCATAAAGCATTTTTGTTTCACATGTTCAAGCTGGTGGTATCTCTTCTGTGGTTAAATGACTGTGTCTTACATGATAGCATTGTATTGCCTTGTTTGTCTTTTTGAGCCTGAATATCACATGCTGCCTGTTCCTACAGATGTGAGAGTACTCTATATGATCAAACATTTGTGATTTTGAAAGTGTTTAACACCAGCAGACGTGATCAAAAGTCATTTGATCACCTCTGCTGGTATTAAAGTCTGTGCACGTTTATGCAGAGTTGGTATTGAGGAATTTGCCCTTCCCCCAATGTAAAGTGATCTCAGAATTGGTATATTTATTTAGTCAGGGGGGTGTGGGCAGCATGGCCCCTTACATGGGAGGTGCAGGAGGGCTTGCCCCCTGAAAAAACATGTATGTTTTGTTTTTTTCATTATTTTGGCTTTCGATCATTCAGGATTGATTGTTGGCCATTTCACATTTGTGTACTTCGATATTTCTAAGTACACCTGTTGAATACTACACTTTAGTGGTATGATATGTTTCTTGCTTTATGCTAATTGAATGCATGTCACTGTTGGGTATTGCCATACTACCAATGTTTTTCATCTGAATATGTATAACTTACTGTATTACAATATTTTACTACTGGTTGAGATCTCAGCACAGCATTTTTCAAAAAAGTGAAAGGGAAGGAAAAAGATCATATGAGCGTCTCATGTACACTCACACACACACACACACACACACACACACACACACACACACACACACACACACACACACACACACACACACCACACAGACACACACACCACACACACACACGCACACATGCACACACGCACACACGCATGCACACACATACACACTCACACACACATACGCACACACACACACACACACACACACACACACACACACACACACACACACACACACACACACACACACACACACACACACACGCACACACACGCACACACACGCACACACACGCACACACACACACACACACACACACACACACACACACACACACACACACACACACACACACACACACATCACAAGTTCCAGAGGACCATTTAAAATAATTCAGAAATAAATTAAAATATATGAGGGCATCTAGAACCTACACATAGCCCACACTTGGTCAGATTTTGAACATTCTGAATGATGTGCTTGACTAGGCCATGCTTGTATTTTATGAAAAGTATCTTAATGAAAGCCAAATGTTGTTGTTTTAAGTATTATGTACAATAATCCATTTCCCTTTTAGCTTCAGTCTTCATTTTCTGTTGTTTGTTCATTAACCCTATGATTGGGCTGATCCTATGGATCTAACAATGAACAAAGAAGACTGGCATGAGATTTGTAAGTATATGGTTTAAAGCATAGATATAGTTGAACAGATAAAAAACATTTCAACTACACAGCTTCAAAAAATTAGTAAAAAAAAGAAGAAGCAAATTATCACATGACTATCAAATGCTGTTCTGTGGTGCTAGACTTTTCTTTATGAATCTTTTTGTGTGTGAGCAACAACTGCTCATAGCTGTAAGGAAGGCTGCTGTCCTCCCATAAAGAATTAATGATTCATATTCTTACATAGACTGCCCTTTCACTTACCATGATGTCAGAAGGCAAACCTGAGGAGCACATAGGCAGGAATCTACAGGAAATGGACTTTCAAAGGAACCCTTAGAAAGTAGTCCCTGTGAAAAGGCTACATTCAGATTGGTGTAGACAAACATCCTACCCTGAGTTCAAGATGAAATGTATTGCTATACAAGCACACTAATATCTTGGTGTCTTAAAATCGACCAACCATCTAAATCTGATATTGCCTTCTGGCAATCGACTAGGAACCAGGAACAGATAAGTACTATACCAGATGTCCACAAAGAGATTTTTAAAGCAGACTGTACTGACTTAGATGAAGGGTTGTTGAGGTTTCCCCGCCATGATGAGAACTAGTGGTGGACTAGCAGGTATTAGTTCCAGGTACTGAAATGTCTATTACACTGCCTAACCTGTAGCACTCGGTACATGACAAAAGATTAACTGAGATGAATTATTACAACTATTTAAGAATTAAATTAGGGACTAAACAATATTTATTTAAAGAAATTAAAAAATAAAAGCACTTCAGGGAAAAAAATCAAGTTTGTAACTGAAAAATGCTAGTAAGAAAAGAAGTAAGAGGTAACGTAATATTAAATAGATGGCACTAATTACTATAAGACGAAATGGAGTTTTAAAATATTAACTATGAAAAATGTGCAGCAAGTACCTGAGTTCTCTAAATCAGAATTAAGAAATGCTCAGCAAATAGAGGTAGACAAGGGTGACATGCTAACAGTGACAAAACTGAATGAGCAGGCACCAGTAGGGCGAACACTAATTCAACAGCAGAACTGCAGGTAGGTTTTTTAGTTTTGTAAAATGTTTTATGAAATGGGTATTGATATACCAATAAAGATTAGTTTCAATAATAATAACCTGATTATAGTCATACAGAAATGGCATGAAGAATCTATAAAACCTGTCATTGTTTTTGCCGATAATGTCCTTTGTTCACATCAGGAAGTCTGTTATCAGTTGTGAAATATTCATTTATGCAAAAAGGTATGGTAATCATATCAAAGAGTAAACACCAAGGTTTTTTACTCATTTTACAAACCAGTCTTTAAATACTTTCTGCACCAGTGTATCATCTGAATGAGCCTTTAATTCTCAAACAGTGCTGATTACCCTTAGGAATATTAAATCACACATTTCTTAAGGAGTTGCATTATTTGCTTGTGCTATTTTTCAGCCTCTTTAACTTGCTCATTATACAGATAGGTACCTCAGGCAAAATTCTTTTGTATAGCCGCAGTATGTAAAATGTTGAGCATGTCTGCTGGGATGCCTAAATAATAGGATGGCTCTAGTTTGTGATCTGGTGAGGGTGTGCCTCTACTGCTGTTTTCTCACTTTACTAACTCCCCTGTGACAGCACTTAAAGTAGCATGGTATAACACTACGGTATTTGTCTTTTGTGTCAGCCATGCTTCGGCAGACTGGTAAAAAGTCCCGGCTACTGAAGACACAGCTTACACCCTCATTGTTTATTTTCAGAATGTGATATTGCCAAGTGCATGAAAACCTAAACTGAGTTTTGTTTTATTTTTTGAAACAAAGTGCACAGTGGTTAAAAACTAAACAGCCAAACAGCTCAGTATACTTGCCAGTGCTAGAAATCTGCAAAATCTCATATTTAATGAGCCTGAAAGCAAAGAGCACTGAAACAGCGGTCATGTGGCTGTATTGTGATTATGAGTTATTTTCTTTCTGAAAAAGAAACAAGAGAAGCATTCATATGAAAATGTGTTACGTTCTTACACGACTGAAATAGATGAAAGGTTAACCACTAGGGACTCTGACATTTTTTAATCATGACAGTTATTTACTCTATCAGAGTAATTATTGCCTCATGTTGGTTGCCTAAAATCAGAAAACTAGATTAATATTTGAGTACACTAATGAAAATGTTATAAATAAACTTAATAAAATTAACCAAATGCCTTGTGTATGTTAAAACATTTATGCTCTAGCATTTGTAGAATTACCAGAAGAGTTTTCATCTCTGGCATAACTCATCTTCTGCAAGGGTAGAATCAGGAGCTTTAAATCTGTACAGAAAAGTTGGAAGTGTTACCACCTGCCTTTCCATAGTCATACGCTTGAGTAATGTTTATAATGTCTCTCAAGATGCTCAATAAAGACTTTTGACAACTCACATGGGTGACCAACCTCCATGGGGTGTTTACTATTGTTAGTTTCTAGAAAGATTTGGCCAACATAATGTACATTTCTGCATGATAGCTCTGTATTAATTAAAAATGCTTACCTGTGTATACTATATCCCCAGTGAGTTATTTAAAACAGACTGTGTGGTAAACATTCTGTGAGGCATCATAAATCCCTATACACTGATCATTGTATAATTATCTGTAACTGTACCAGTCTAAGCACCTTGTGAGAAAATCTGGTAGCCCACAGTTAAGATATCTAAATCTAATTTTCAGGGCCAGGATTCATTCTTGATCTTCACACAAGTCATAAGGAGTGAATGTCTCCAATATAACTATGCTACAGATCAGCTGTCATCTTGGAGGTTACTAAATGAGCTACATCATGTCTGTTTACCCATGCTAATAGCATTATAGCATACTGTTGTTATATGTAAAAAAATCTATGTAGGGAAGATCATATATGTGAACATCTATGTAGTATTAGGAGTGGCTCCAAGAATAATGCTCTTTTGATAAACATGTGGCAGAAACTACCCCACACATAGGTTTAAATTTTTAGTTATTGGTAAAGTGGAAGCAACAAGTGGAAGTGACAGATCCATTTAATGTGGAGATGGGACTACATCAGGGATCAGCTCTGAACCCTTTCTTATTTGCAATGGTGATGGACAGGTTGACAGATGATATCTGACAGGAGGCCCCATGGACTATAATGTTTGCAGATGACATTATGATCTGTAATAAGAGTAGGGACCAGGTTGAGGAGACCCTGGAGAGGTGGAGAATGCTCTAAAGAAGAGAGGAATGAAGGTCAGCAGGACTAAGACAGAATATGTGTGTGTGAATGAGAGGGAGGATAGAGGACTGGTGAGGATGCAGGGAGTAGAGTTGGCGAAGGTGGATGAGTTTAAGTACTTGGGATCAACAGTTCAGAGTAATGGTGAGTGTGGAAGAGAGGTGAAGAAGAGAGTACAGGCAGGGTGGAATGGGAGGAGAAGAGTGTCAGGTGTGATTTGTGACAGACGGGTACCAGTAAGAGTGAAAGGGAACGTCTACAAGAGGGTAGTGAGACCAGCTATGCTGTATGGGTTGGACACAGTGGCATTGACAAAAAGGCAGGAGTCACAGCTGGAAGTGCCAGAGTTAAAGATGTTAAGATTTGCTCTGGGTGTGACAAGGATGGACAGGATTAGCAATCAGTATATTAGAGGGTCAGCTCAGGTTGGACGCTTTGGAAACAAAGTCAGAGAGGCGAGATTGTATTGGTTTGGACATGTGCTGAGGAGGGATGATGGGTATATTGGGAAAAGGATGTTAAGGATGGAGCTGCCAGGTAAGAGGAAAAGAGGAATGCCTAAGATAAGGTTTATGGATGTGGTGAGAGAGGACATGCAGGTGGTTGGTGTGACAGAACAATATGCAGAGGACAGGAAGAAATGGAAACAGATGATCTGCTGTGGCGACCCCTAAAGAGAACAGCCAAAAGAGAAGAAGGTAAAGTGGAAGCAAGTTTGAGAGGGGTGATAAACGTAATGCAACTGTGTGTCTAGAGAGCAAGTGGATAATTAGGCTTAGAGCTGATACTGGTTCAGGCCTTAATGATAAGGTCCTGATAAAAACCTATGTTAAAAGCATGTCCACTCCTTAGATAGGATGATATTTTGTTTTTTTGACATGAGCACCATATATGTATTTTATTTCAGTTTTTATAGTTTTAAGAATGTTTGAGTGGTTTAGAGTTCTGTTTCTTTAAAATATAATTGTTGTTTGGTGCATGTGATTGAAGTTTTTTATATAAAGGAGAAGGCATGACTTGATTTTATACATCTGAAGAAGCAGTCTTCTTAACTGTGAAAGTGCTTTTGTTTTGTTTTTTCCAATAAAGCTTGTTAATTTTATGAAGAGAGCTTGGCTTTGCTTCACCTTACTAATTCTGTGTGATTAGAAAACATGCCTGGGTCTTTTAAGACAGATGATATTTGCCATGCTTGCTGAATATGAAAGAAGTGATCTTAAACCTAGTTTGTCTATAGTGAAACCTGGTAGCACAGGGCAAGCTTGATCAGGATGTTTAAAATGAGTTAAGGCTATACTGGGTTCAGTTAGTAAAACTGGATAAATTCAAAATGTTAAGTCATGGTTTGCTCAGATAAAGAAAAATATTGGATGACAAATATGGACAGGACTGGTGATATGATTTTAAGCCATTTTCAGGTAAGTTACAATAACATGTTATAAGCCACACTTGTCAATGAAGGGAGATAATATTACAGGATAGATTTCAGCTCAAATTAGAACAAGAGGCCTACTGTTCTTATTCAAGATAACTTATAAAATGTATACCATGATGGTCTTACATAACAAAAAAAAAAGGAAAGAACACAAAAGCAGTCTTTGCTTGCTTTAGACATTTTAAACAATGTCTAGTTCAGTGAGAATAGATATATTCTGAACTTGTTTGTGCAGAGTAGGTAGAATGATGGTAAAACACAAAAAGGAAGATGGCATTTGGCAGATACTGCTAATGTCAGTTTAGCTTGGATTAAATTTGATTAGAACAAAATGGGGAAGACCAAGTTTAGCCAAGAAAAATGTCTTAGTTTGGGCAATATTTGACTCATGCAACATTTAAATTATACAGGCCATGCTTAGCCAAGAAATGATTTTAAATGCTGCCTCTGTCATTGAGGATTAAATTTTATAAGCCATACTTGGCTAGGATAAATAAAATAATCATTAATCATTTACCATGTTTATCTACATTGTGGTATGGCGGTAGCATTGTTACCTCACAGCAAGAGGTTCTCCTGTTCGATTCTCGGCATGGCTTGGGAGTGCCTTCTGTGTGGAGTCTGCATGTCCTCCCCGTGGTTGGGTAGTGTTTGAAAGACATGCGTGCATAACTGGGCGTGCCTTCGTTGAAGGTTGGGCGTCGAGCTGGCCCCTCGGCGTTTCGTAAAAATCTACTGCCAATCATTAGCGGATCGGAGTTCTGCTGTGGCGACCCCTTACCGGGAAAAAGCCGAAAGACAAACATCTATATTGCAGCTAAATGTAGGTCATGCCTAACCAGAATGGATGAAGAGAAATCAGGCCATGTTAGGTGTAGGTGAGACAGAATGGGAAGACCTACCTGGAAATTATTGGAGAGAGAGAATGGGTAAAGTAATTTAAGCTATGTACGGTTTTGCTAATGCAAAAATAATGCAGGATGTACTGGCCAGGATGGATAGACCTGTTCTATGGCATGCAGAAATTCTATTCTTTACTCTGCTTAATTACAATTACTAGGGCCATTTTGGCCAAGACAGATGTAGCAAATTTTAACTATGCTTGTTTCATTTTAAAAACAATAGTACAAGCTATGTCTAGAGAGATACTAAAGTGATTTTAGTTGATATTCACCTTCATAAAAATAGTGTTACAATTCATTTTTAGCAAGACAGAAGATTATGTGGGGTACAACAAAAATAGTCATAACAGTAACTCTGACCATACCTCTCAACTTATTTTCTCAAAAACTCTGGATAAAATCACTAATTAGAATGTTATATGTGTCTGTGTGTGTGTGTGTGTGGGGGGGGGGGGGTAAAATCAGGAACAATTTTAAATCTTACTGTAATTCATTTAAAAAGTAAATAGTTTAACAGGTTTTGCATCCCCATGCATATCCTGAAAAGTAATGCCTGGCATTATTGATTTACTGTAATCCTCAATAAATTACCAGAAAATCAAAAACTTTACAAGGGCTAGGGCCAAAATATGAGGCAAAATTATGAATATTCTGCAAAATCAGAGACAAATGAGAAGTATTGCTCTGTGACAAGTGTATAGCAGAATTTTCAGCTACATTAGGCCAAAGTACACTTATCATAGTTAAAGTCACATATGACCAAGCTAAAAACTAAATATTAGGAAAGAAAAAAAAGATTCCTGTTATAGATGGATTTTAATAAACTCCAAACAGCACAAAAGGTAATGTTAAGTGCTTTTCATCTGGTTGATTCACCAGACCTCCTCATACAAACTCATATGAAGCAAGCACCAAGTTTAAATTAAAAACTTTTCCCTCCAAAACTACATCAGCCTATCAAACACATTGTTCAATTAACATCAATTAAAACATTATTTTTTTAGAAAAACTGTTCAACTTTAAGTACAAGTTTTAAGGTATTGTATTGTTATGTAACTTTGTTTTAAAAAGCACTTAGCATTACCTTTTGTGCTGTTAGGAGTTTATTAAAACTTCTATTGGATTAATTACTTCTGGGTGTGTTCTTACCCAGTTTGTGTTGTCGCTGTGTCTGCCTTTGTTCATTTTGTTTATAGATGGATTTTGCCATGACTGTGGGGCAGATGATATGTGTTCTATTAGTGGCTTAAATAGATGGCAGAGCAACCCAGGAATAGTGAAAGTGAGTGGCCAATGATGGAACAGCCATCCATTATGGAGAGGGTTAGTCAGATTGCACTTTAGAAGCATCATTTGGGGGGATTGTCATGAGACTGCGCTCTTCATTGTAAGCATCTCAGGAGCAGCCATGATGAGACCCCATTACAAGTTTATGGAAATGTTCACTTGCAGTGGGTCACAGTATACTGTGTTTGGCTTCTCACTTACTGAGCATCCAAAAGACAGCTTTAGAAGCAGCTAGAAATTCCCAAGCTTCCACAGAAATCCATATGAATATATCTGGGTCACATGGCTACTAACTATAAGTCAGTCAGCATTCTGTAACACAGGGACCAATAGGGGAATGAAAGGTCTATTGAATGAAACAAGGCTTGCTTGTCTTAAGGTATGGTGGAGGTCAAATATATTATAACAATAATAACAAAACAAATGAATAAATAGTAATGGATGGTCAGGTCATGCTTGGCTGGGATGGATGTGAAGATTTTAATCAGCGACTCATGGATATAAAATGTCACTGATTTAGCTGTAGTTGGCCCAGATGGAAAAGGGATGCACCATGTGTCACTAGAAAGTGAAGTGCAAGTATGGCATGTGTAGGTTGTATCAAGAAAATGCAATGACAAGTTGGAAGGCAAGAGGACAGCTGGGCATTTCTTTTTTACACACAAGCAAAAAAGTATGACGGGAAAGAGAAACATATGTCTTACGTTAATTATAATGCAAGTTTTCACTGCAATAGAGGCTAACCGCTAGTAGCCTAGATTAACTTAGTACCCTATTATTCATTGCCATATCTCGGCTGATGGTAGTTACCTTTTCACCCATAACCTGTGCCATACTCACAAAATATGAAACAAATCAAAATATGGTAAAGACAGGCAAGAGACTTTATCTTGTGGCTAAAGGCACAAAATGAAATGCAAAATAAAATCTATAAACAGATACATACAAATTAGGCCCAAGCCTGTAACAGTCACTTACAGTGAATTGCAATTTCAGTGTTATCCAAAACAGCAATATTCTCCTGAAGTTACTACCCAGATTCTGACTTAATAATGGATCAAGTATGCCTGATGAAATAGCCATACTGGGTTTATAGAGTAGGATTACATCCCTGGCAGAACACAGGTTTAAATCATGAAGAACTTTAATCATTCAGCCAGTAATTAAATTAATACATCCATACATATATGCAAAATCATGGACTCAAATTAAGGGGGCCGAGAAAGTACATTATCCGACTACACATACAGGCTCCATTGTAGAAAATATCTCATATCTGATGGAGGTTTTCAAGAACATAGCAATAGTTTCTGTACCTATAAGGGAGCAGACCACAGCAGAATTCTGCCTTCCTATTGCCGTTCCATATAGCTACATATAGGTTTGGTCTTCTGATACTCTAATCTAATAGCTGCAATTATAGGCAGGTTCCCCACATATAGAAGTTCCAGAGGGAATGAATATATTTTTAGCAGAAAATATACTGGCATTGCATTTTAGCTTTAATCATAGACAGCTCAAGATAAACATACTCTCTGGATAAAAGGTCCTGTGGACTGAGATAGCAAGAGATGAACAGCAGCTAAGGTGGATAAGCCCTAAGCTGAATAATTTAATTACTAAGCTAATTCACAATTTGGATCCAGTTTGCCTTTTGGATGTTAAAACATCTGCCTAACAATGGGTTTATTGGAGAAAATCTCTCAGTTTTGCAATAGTGTATTCCTGTATTTGAGAAGTGGTAAATAAAAAGATGAACACTTCTGATTGGCACACTTTCTTGTGAATTTTTTTTTGTGTATTGTCAGGGCTATGCGTTCTTTTTTCTCAGCACTTTAGGGAAAGATAAGAGCCTTGGCATACAAACCGGGACTATTATCTCATATTACTTTATCAGGAATTGCATGTCTAACAGAGATACAGTTTCAAAAGATCAATAAAATGTAGACTTATGCTTCATATAATGACAAAATCTGTGTTGCTCTAAAGTAGCATTTTATGCACAAGGGATCAAGCATATTTTTGTGTTGAAGCAATTCATCCTCCATAGGGACTAGAGAAGCAGGGCAGTGAAGTTGAGGAGTGGCTTTTTGAATGCTCACAGTCAGAATGAGTTTGAGATGTCTGCTTACAGTGACTGAAGCAATAATGCATTTGTGTGGAAGATTGCAGCTAGAAAACTTGTCACAGGATGGGGGTGAGGGCTGTAACTAACTATTGCTTTATGGAGCAATGTGAATGATGTGTATCTCTGCTCATTTAGTGCATTCAAAAAAAAAATCCCTAATGCATAGGACAGCATATGCAATGCTGCCAGCTCCTACACTCTGATCCACTTCTCTTCCTAAACTGCTGATGGGTGGAGGGAGTGGTAAAGGGGCTAACGAGGTAAAATACAGCAACAGGAACAAGTACACAGCAACTGATAGTCAAGTTGATAGCTTGTCAAATATTACAAAAAACAGTCATCGTCAGTTTTTTATCCAGGATAAACGTGGAATATCATGAGGTGTACTACCACCTTTTTGCATTTCATTATCTTGACATGTTACAGACATTTCTTTTCTGCACAATGTGTTATGCATGATCTCTCATCCTAAGCCAGTAAAAGTATTACAATCCCTTTACTTATACTTACTCATACATAAGCATGACTTATGGATTTTATTTATCATAGCTTCTTGCAGCTGAGTAGAAAAAGTGACTCCGCTTATTTTGAATACATAAGCCTTGAGTACAATAATGCACATCACAGTATGGAAACAAACATGAATAGCATCATCTGACCATTGTGTAATGATTATATCATATAGTTAATGTAGTTTAAATTCCTTGCTTGGCCATGCTTGAAGTTATTCTAGCTTGCCAACAGGGGATAAGTTATTCAGAAATAATCCACAGAATTTCCAGATCTTGTTCAAATCAACCACTTGTATTCATGCTAAATACAACAGGTATCAGCTCTCTAAATTATTTGTCCATGTGTATTACTGAACTTACAGAGCATATGTTTGTATGTTCAGTAATATCCTTTGAAGTCCTGTTGATATTTTGACGAAAAGTTTCTTGAATATATATTCTGATGTGTGCTACGGTCTAATTCTACAGTGATTTTTCTGATATAAAAGAAATCACTGAACATTTAACAACCTAGAACTACTGCAAACATGTCCTATTTTGTTTAATCATCAAACATTTGACCATCACTTTCTTGCAACAGTACTGCAACAAGATCTTGCTGTAAAGTAGTACATCATGCAATTTAGCATACCGAGGAAATGTATAAGAAATTATATATTCTGAGACTTCAGCATATTTAAAATTTCTTTAAGCTTGACATAATCAGCTGTAAGCACTTATGAAGTCAGTACATGCCTCATGTACTTGACAAATTTTATATAAATCATTTATTATTAGTAGCTTCAAATCTCTTTGAATTTTTATGTTAAGCTTTACAAAAGCCATGTTTCTGCTTTGAATCTCCCCAGCATAGAAGGACCATGAGTTATATTTATTACACTGTTTGACCCATTTGGCAACAGCCTCTGGAACACTTCTAAGAGTACAAAAATAGTTGAGATCTTGGTTCCGGGCTGACCTGGCAGGTAGCCACATGTACTGATAAAGCAAAGGAGAAAAGGTACTTGAAGTGAAAAAAAATCAGTAGCCCTAGCTGAAAACACTGTAATCAGTGTGTGTGTGTGCATACACATTGAAGTGTTTTGCCTAAGTCTTAGTTACTATTGGTAAGATTGCATTAGATCACATTTAGCTTAGACTGAAGTGGGTGAAATCCTGGGAAGCTAATGATTATATCTATGTTCTGTATTTCTCTAGTATAAAGCTTTATGGATATGGCATAGTGCTGTCCATAGTCCAAAGCATTAGTACAGATTTGCCAGTCATCTGTCATTTTTACATGGCTGTCAGTGATCATTAGAGCAAAACCCCTGATTATCACATATAAACTGGTGCTACTGCTGTGGATTTAAGTTTTGTACTCCTACATATAACACATTTAATAGAGGAAGAGTTGGAACTTAAAACTCCATCCTCAAACTATTGGTGACAATGCTGTAAAATTCAAACCATGTGTCTCTGTACATCACGTAATTCCCATCCATAGCAAGCATTATCAGGATTAATGTTCTGACCTTTGCTTTGCTTCTTTTGCAATCTGTCAATAGTTCATAGATTACTCTTCAACTGTAGAGCATGCATTCTTTAATGGTACCAATGCCTCACACGCATGGTCTCAAAATGTTTGGCTGCCTTAATTGCTTTTCTAAAGATACTGTTTAGATTGTTAATCTGTATTGTTTGTGTTTGTACTCACACTCCTACCAAATCTGTCCAAAGGGCTTCAGCCTGAGGTTTGAATATGTCAGAATTGCATGTGGAGATTTGCACACTTTATAAGGCAAATTCAAAACCATAAATGTAGATTCAGGTAATAAATATACTACAGTCATCTTCTGTATCTCACTTAAAATGTTTATGCTTTTAATTATAAATGTTTCTGTTCAAGAATTGTAACTGATGCTGCTGCTTGTAATATGAAATGCATCCACACTGTGTAACAGGGACTTAAATTTCATTTTGTTCTTCTCCTTTCTGTCTACTATATTCACATCCTGCTACAATGCTTTATTTCAACTTTTGTAAACTTTTGTGAAATGGCTTCAAACCCAATAAAGTTTACAGATTCAAAAATATGAAGTCTGCATTATTGTGTCCATGGCCACAGTGACAGTTCAGTTCCTACCTTTTTTTATCATACACCATCTAGGATGACATGCATTCACCACAAGTTTGACATTTATTGTTTTAGTAATGATTTCCTTTGTTTCAAGTATTTATTTTGTGCTTTTCCAATGTTATTTGCTTTTAGTCTATATGCTTGGAAGCTCAGTCATCTTGCACATTTATGTATAATTTTCCTTTGATATGTTGCTGCTGGCCTGATCTTTTGTGACTCCACACACCACTCTATCCATTTTCAATGAATTAAGCAAGTAGTTAAACTTACACTCTTATGCTGAGTTCAGTAACTGAAGAATCAATTACTTCCTGAAACTCTTGATTGCTGGTGAACAAATGCCTTGTATATGGTCCATTCTCCTCTGTCTTGCAGATTATATGAAACTTGTGTTTTGAGGCAAACTGCTTGACTAGCTCTTCCTCCTTAATGTTAAATATATTAAATACTTCAACTACATCCTTGTCTGCAACAAGAAGGAACATGGCACATTTCATGTTTTCCCATTTTTCAGCAAGTTCCCTTACAATGAGATAGAATTAAGATATTTCAGTCCAGATCTTCCAGCTGTCATGTTTCCAGGAAGATGCAGTAATGAAGCCATTTCTATATAAGGCAATGAAAAAAATATGGCTAAAGAACTGGTAGGTCAGCAGAGAGCACCATATCCTTCTTCCATCGATGTGGATGGGTAGCATCAAAGGATTCAGATGTATTAGATATATCCATGGAAATATCTTGTAAGCCTGTAGGAGTTTCCTGGATAAGGTAATAAAGTTATTGCAAGAAAGACAATGCACGATAGAAATATGTGCATAGTAACTTTACATTTTACCACCAGGACTATTGTTTCAGACCTAGAAATGTAGTCTAAAATATGTTTTTCAGTACTCCTAAAAGAGAATATGTTTCTTCACACCTCTAAATAATTGGTATCTGCAATCCCTCTGGTAAAGTACATACTATATGGATAACAATTATGTTAATATGAAGGGCAAACAGTTACCTTGCCTTGTAATTATTTTTATAGTCAGTAATACTGTCATCCATGTATAACCTATTCAGAATTGCTTGCTCCTTACATATGTAATTCTGAATTGTTCAGTCCTTCTTTGTAATTGTTTTTCTTGGATGTTGGCCGTTCCTTGTATCTGAGTATTCTTTAGGTTGTTACATTAATAAGGACATTATCATACCTCAAAAGGGTGTCTCAACCACAGTACAGACTGGGTTAATAAATTTAAATTAATAAATAAATAAAACTAAATTAACTTCCACTAACGAACATAATTTCCATTGTCCACAAGTCTGCCCAATGAAGACATAAACAGATGCATAGCCAATGCAACCATTTTATTTATTGACAAGCGGTATATATTATAGTAATAACCCACGCCTGGGTGTGGGTAATGCTGGATTTACCCACGGTTGGCGTGGTTTGGTCCCAAGGGCGGAGCCCGAGGGACCAAACAAAGCCAACCGTGGGTAAATACAGCATTACCCACACCCAGAAGTGGGTTATTGCTATTATACCATGACATTATTTAAGAAAAGAAACTATTACTTTTCTTAAATAATGGCATAGTATAATGCCTGTTTACTGCCCTTCCGCAGATGTCTGGCATCCGCGGCAGTTCTGATGTACTGCATGCCTGCACAGTACATCAGAGCTGTGGGCAAAAGCAATGGAGAAAGCAAGATCTCCGTTGCTTTTTTACTAGCTATGTTAAATGGGTTTAACATAGCGAGACAGTTTAAAATAAGCAACAGAGATGTCCGTTGCTTATTTTAAAACTGTCTCGCTATGTTAAACCCATTTAACATAGCGAACAGTAAAAGCAACGGAGATCTTGCTTTCTCCGTTGCTTTTAAAACCTGTCGCTATGTTAAATGGGTTTAGCATAGCGAGACAGCTAAAATAAGCAACGGAGATCTCCGTTGCTTATTTTAAAGCTGTCTCGCTATGTTAAACCCATTTAACATAGCGAGACAGTGTTTTAAAAGTAGAGTTATACTAATGGAAAAAAGTTCAGGCGACCTGACCTTTTTCCATTAGTATAACTCGATTTACAATGTGCACGCTGGCCAATCAGCGTGCATGTTTTGGGGGGGGTCATGGTATATTTCTGAACTAATCAACTAGTAATAATCCTGAATAAACTTATTCATGACAGTGTTAAAAACATGTTCTCTGAGGCCTCAATTTCTTACACAATCCCTTTGCTTGATAGCATAACATGTCACTCAGTCCAGTCAGCTTGACCAGCCTCCAAGCCAGGTGGCATAACCACAATGCATCCTTGGCTGCCACAAGATTTATTCCAGCACATCCTTATGATAAATCACACAAGAAAGGAATAAGGAAATGAGAAAGGGTTGAAGGCTGCACCACCGCTTTTCCCAAGTATAAGATAAGGACAAGAGGAAGAAATGGCAAAAACTCTGCTGTGAGTTTACCAGAATGGCAGAGCTCTTACTACACTAGGAGTTAAATACCCCTGTTGATGATATGGGAAATGACATGCCCCTCTTTCCTTCCTAGAAAAGGCCATGGGGACAAACTGACCTGCACACAGATGCCATTTAACTTTGAAGAATAAACTCACTAATGGTTAACGATCAGCCTGTAAATGACATGAAGAACACAGAGTCTTGATCCACAAGTTGGTAACTGCCAGGATAGTCTTTTTGATTTAAAATGTGCACCTAGGAATGTAGGAACATTCTAGGTAAGAGATCACAGGGATCATAAGATGCTTAGCCATCTACACCTTTAAGCAGACAAACTTAAAAGTTCTTACTACCCTTTTCAAGCACAGCACTTTTTATCAAATCTGTTAAAAGGATGTCACAGCTAAACAAAAGAAGCAATTTCCAAAGTTGTTTGGTAAGGCTACACATTTCTTTGGAAACTAGAGTAAGTTAAAATATAGCTTTTTCTAGATGCTTTAACTGTAGTAAGTTTTATGTCATGCTGTCTGCAGTAACTACTGCTGGGTATGTTTGTAATACAGGAAAAAGCTGAATGTGCTTGAAAAGAAATGCATAGTATCACGCTAGACTGTGGATAAGCAAAGCAATGCATTCACTTCCCACACTATAAAGTAAGCTCACAAACCAAGCTTCAATCATAGATATTCTTCCATACCATATTACTACTCTGGTAAGTGGATTGCAGATCCTTGGCTCTATTACTGTTTCCTAATAAACTGCAAAATGAAACAGTCAAAAGCAAAGTGATCAACCCCTTTTCTAGTACATGTTTTCTATGGTAAGCAAATCTCTCACATCTCCCATACAAGGCCAATTTCCTCCAATAAACCACAACTTAATGTAATCAATTTGAACATCATTGCATCTCAGGGAAAATGGTCAACTATTGACCAGAGAGATTTGGTTTGATGAGTTTGTATTCTGACCAAGTAGTAGTATTCAAAAACTTGGCTATACCACAACTAGTAAGATACCCTAATTTACTCCTATAAGTTAACACCAGACCAGCTACAATCAAAAACAACAAGCCTTTTATCAACCTTCAGGCATTGCTCAAGTGACAGTTGCATGCTAGCAATATACAGCATTTAAAATGCAGTGCATACATGTTTAAGAAAATAGCATCTATACTGAAATCTCTGTTTTCTAAACCACACTTACATGACAGAAGCTTGTTAATGTCTATATCTATGTACACTCATAAAGCTGACCAAAAACCTTCTTAAATTGTTTGATTCGGTGTACATTCTTTGAATTAGGATACAAATATATTCAAAATGCTACAGAGGCATGTTGACAAATTCTCTATATAATCATACATATGAAAAATGCTGCCAAAAGTGCAAGTAAAGGCTCAAATTTCTGGGGCCAGGCAACATGGGAAACTTAACATCAGTATTAGACATGATAAACATAATGTTGACATGTGGACCCATCCCATAGTAACAACATGTAGTGGTGCTAATTTATTTGTCTGTTTATTCATTTAGTGCACTTGTTAACTGAGATAGTCTGTCTGAGCCAAAGCCCATTTTCAGAGGATGCCCAGACAGAAAAGCTCCAAAGCAAAAGTGCATAAATATTAAGAGTTATACAGATACAAGCAAAAAAAAAAAATCAAAAAGTAACAAAAAAGTTTATCAATGTGCAATCAAGAAAGGTATGTAAAGCACATTTTAAAGGAAGACTACATTAGTGTGCATGTTTTGCTAAAAATAAAAAGTTGTTATTGAGGAGAAATAGGGAGTCATTTTTACAAGGAAAGGGTTAACAAAAGGTTAAACTATCTAATGCAGGTAGATGGAAGAGAAAAGATCAGAACTGGGCTACAGTTAGAGGTACATACAGTGATTGCAATCATGGAAAGGTAAGCTGAACTGATAAAACGCATGCATACAGTGATTTAAATCATGGAAGTAAGGTGATAAAGTACACATCCAGTGATTTCAGTCATGTAAAGATAAGGTGAATTGATAAAGTACATGCATATAGCAATTATAATCATGGAATGCTTAAGTGAATAGATAAATGAAAGACAACCATACAGTGATTACAATTATGGAATGGTAAATTGAATAGGTAGACAAAGTACACACATACAGTGTTTAATTTCATTGCATAATAGGATCATAGGAGCAACCCCGGCCTTTGGTCAACTGGTGCCCTAGGCAAAAGGGCTTCACAGCACCCTCCACACCACTTGGTGCCCCCATCCTGGCATACCTACACCATCCAGATTACTGGAAAAGCACCCCTGCTAAAGTGGCTCCCTAGGCAGCTGCCTAGTTGACCTATGCCTAAGGCCGGCTACGCATAGGATATTACTAGGCTATTGACCTGGGTGTCATTTTAAGCTTAGCCGTTTCATCCCAATATAATACCATAGAGATGCTAGTCAGTACCAAAGATTGCATTTAGTGATGACTGCCCATACCCAGGAGGGTTGTGAACTCTATCCCCAGTAAGAATTTACAGTGCCCCATCCACTTGTCCAGGTTCCTCTTGAACATTGTTTTAGAGGTGTTCTGTTTCACATGAATTGCTAGCCTGTTCCAAAGACACAACAGCCACTGGGAGATAAATCTGTCCCTCCAGTATGTCCTATTTAAGTTTCAGGCCATATTTATGTCCCTGGAACAGGTAGCCCTAGTCCCGTTTGATTTATGGATATGTAGCAAGTTCATTAGGTTTGGGTCTTGGACTGCTCTGTAGGCCAGGCATAAGTCTCCCCTAAGAAGTCTATACAATACGTAGTATAGTGACAGGGACTTTGGTCGATCTGTGTAAGGCACACACTGGAGCCCCTTAATCGTCTTTGTTAGAAACCTCTGAGGTCCCTCTAATTGCTGCAGGTGTTTAGTACGTTACATGCCAAATGGGGTGTTATACTCGATTATGGGCCAGAAAAGAGACGAGTATAGGGGGTTATAACTTCTTTTGATCTCGAGGCAACGTCTTTACTAATCAAGTGAGCTACATGGAAAGCTTTCCTTACAGTGGTAGACACATGGTGGTTGAAGTTAAGGTCACAGTTAACTTGTGATCCCAGGTCCATTAGCACTTCTTGGATGCTTAAGAGCATTGTTTTTGATTTGATAGTGTGAGGGGACATTATTTGTGCTGAAGGGAATGATGATGCATTTCTTTGCATTCAGTTTGATACTGTGACTAATACACCAGTCGCTGGTCTGTGTGAGACCATCCTGGAGTATACTGACATCATTTGGGGATTCAGTGATTGCATCTAGTTTGCAGTCATCTGCAAACCTGCTCAACCACAACTCCTTAGTTTTGACCTGAACTTCTGAGAAGTATATTCCAAACAGAAGGGGGCCCAACACTGATCCCAGTGGGACCCCACTGGTAACAGGTTTGCTGGTTGATGTGGAGTCACCTACTTTGATAGCATGTGTCAGGTTTGTGAACCAGTTGGCAACTCATCTTACAACTAAGGGGTTTACATTCAGTTTGTTAAGTTTATCAGTATCGCCTGAATGTGGAATTGTGTTGAATGCCTTTGCCAGGTTGAGGTATGCTGTGTGCAAAGATTCGGCCTTGGTCACATTTTCAAAGAAATTCACCAGATTTAACAGGCAGAATCTGCCCTTCATGAAGCCACATTGAGTAGGATCCATGGTTTGGAGGTCACCTATGTCTTTATTTATAAGGTCCATAATGATGCATTCCATGGCCTTACAGATGAGGTTGGTCAGGCTTATAGGTCTGCAATTCTCTGTGTCTGTTGCTAAGCCATCCTTGTGGTGGGGAATAAATGTTGTTATTCTCTATTCCACCGGAACAAAGCCTGTGGTTAGGCTATGATTGAAAAGGGTACTTAGTGGTGCTGCTAGTTCATGTTTTAGCCTATTTGGAAGACAGCCTGGGATATCATCTGGTCCCATAGAAGCTGTGCTTTTTGCATTGGACAAGGCTTTGAGGACCTTCTCTTTGGATATGTAGGGTGGGGGAGGTTTGGGGGAAGGATTGTTGTAAGTTAGGAGGGGATAAGGGAGTGAAATTTTCACCAAACCTATCTGCTAGCAGGTTTGCTATCTCTGTGGGCTCAGTGTGTGTGATACCATTGGCCACTAGTTCTGCACATGCTTGGGTCTTCCCCTTTAGGTTATGTACATAGCTGTAAAAGGCCTTATTGTTATCCTTGGCTGTATATGCTAAGTTTCTCTCAAAGGTTCCCTTGGAGGACTTGACAAGTTGTCGGATTTGCCTGTTTAAGCTGGGGAGGGTGCTTTTCCATTGTTGGGGTCTTGCCTTTTTTTTGTTGGACAGCAACTTTTTTGCATTTATTATAAAGTTTGTTGATGCTGGATGTCCACCAATGCAGGTTGTTTTTACTTTGGTGTCTGGCTTTGGTTCTTTTTGTTATGGCCAAATTTATACACTTATGCAAGTGACTGTAAAGGGCTTTAGTGTATGCTTCAGCATAGTTACCACTTCTAGCTTTGGATGGAGCCTGGAATGCATTTATACCTTCACCTGGGAGGGTATAATTTGCCTCAGTGAAGTTTTTTAGTCTGATTTCACTCTGCGTGAGTTCTGGTGTTAGTACCAGCTCGAAGGCGACTGATTTGTTGTCTGTTTTAACTAATGAGAGTCCGACAGTTATGGCAGTGCATCCGTTTGACATGTTGGTGAGGACCAGATCCAAAATGTTTGTTCCCCTTGTTGGGATACGGACAATTTGCACCAGGGCATCTGAATTAACAAAGTCAAGGAACTTTTGCACTAACAAGTTAGGGCTAGTGTATGTTTCCCAGTTGATGGTGGGATAATTGAAATTCCCCATGATCAGTGTGTGCGGTAAAATTTGGATTATCTCCAGTTTGGTCAAATAAACTTCATGGGCATCATGACCCATGGAGGGGGATCTATAACTTGCTATGACTTGAATGGGAGTCTTATCCACTATAACCTGGACCTGGATTAACTCCATGGAGTTGTCCAGTATAACTAGATGGATGGTGAATTTAGCTCTAATATTGATTGAAGCACTGTCTCCTTTGGTTTTCACATGTTCCTTTTGCAGTCTAAAGGTGTGGAAAGAAATGTAGCCTTCCAAGGCCAGGTTACTCTCTGAAGCCTTGAACTGGGTTTTTGTGACTGCACAGACATCTACATCTTCTAGTGATAGAAGTGGTTCCAGAGAGTGCAGTTGTTGGTTTAAGCGCCTAGCATTTAGCAGCATGGCCCTTATTTTGTTCAGATTGGTTAAGTTCACATCGGTAATGTTGTTTTTGAGACCTTGCCTAAAAACTTCACTATCGGGGGGGGGGGGGCAAGAGTCTTTGCCAGCAACCAAAAGCCTAGAGGTGCCAGGAGCAAACTGTCTCTGGCAAAGGAGCGAGGTTTGTTGACCATGGCTTCCCAGGCTGACAGGAACTGGATCCCCTTTGAATGACACCAAAAACTGAGCCAAATATTGAAATCAATCATTTTTTGTTTATACTGTGGCATCATTCTATGTGAGGGTAGTATGCCACTCAAGGCTAGGGACATACCTGCCTGGGACACATATTCAGAGTGCTCAAGCATTCTCTCTTCATATAGTCCAGTGAGGTAAGTCTCAAGTCATTCACACCAACATGAACTATGACAGAGTCATAACGGTACTTGCTGCTGACAGACCTGAGTTCATGCATGATCTAATGAATTCTGGCACTAGACAGTCAGCTGACTGTGACTTTCTGCTTGTCCTGCCTGGTGAATCAAACATCCATGTGTCTCACTATTGAGTCTACAATGACAAGACCTTCATATAAGGTGTATAAGTAAATACAGTGATTATTATATATTATGGTTCTAATCCTTTGACCTGCAAATCATCTTATCAGTGGCCAGCTCATTATAATCTACTAGCTGATTGAATGTCTTATTCAACTTATTACACTGCTGAATACTCACTCATTAAAAGTGTTCTGAAGTAGCTGGCATGTATAGTTTTGGAGGAAAGGGGCAAAGGTGTAACAGCCTAACACATTAATCTATAATATTACTGCAAAACAGTATCAGAAGCTAAAGCTGACAGCGGGCGATTATGTGGCAGCTTTTTAAACAAGTGATAGCCTAAGATTGTTTACTTGTGTGTACATGTCTGTATGTATTTAATTACCAAGTAGACATTAGAGGATCTTTCCTAGATAGCAGATAGATTTCCTCTAGCTATCTGTGTGTATTCTATAAATATAATATAGTATGGAGGCTCTTTCCTCCTAACCTCTCCTTCCCACTGGCATTGAAAGTAATGGTGGCACCTCTGCAGATCACTGTATTTTTGTTGGACCTGCTCACTAGAGCAGTATCATCGCTCACTACTTTGACAGGTATAGTCTAGGTATCCACTTTGTACAGGGGAACCTCATAATTCCAAGGCAGGTGCTCTCATTGCTGTATGTGCAGCAGCTGTCAAAAGATCTTGCAGTCTCTGCTGTACAATACAGGAAATATGCCAGAATCAGATCCTTCTGAGATCATGCCTACTCACCAGGTCAATCCAGGATAGAAAATGAGGGATAGGGCACATGGGCATAGGTCAAGGACAACACGTGTTGTGCAATGATGGGTAGCAAAGTAATGCAATGTTCATCTATGTTAGCATGACATATTGTCAGTAAGGCAGGGGAGGATGATGATAGCATGACCAGGTTCCACAGGTGTGCATGCTATAAATGACTGCCATTCCTTGTCTGAACACAGCCCTGACAAACAGCTGGTTAGCACAAAAATGATGGCCATTAGCTCTCTGCAAATATTTATTAGTACAGCCATGCTTTAAATGAATACATGATTCACAAAAGGCCCTATGGAACAGGGAGGATAATACATTGAGTTATTGTTGTGTTTCAGAGACAATCATGCTAAAGCACCTCATTGGCATAAAGTCTGCACTACATGCGCAGTTTTAATGTGATAAAGATGAGGTCACCATATTGTGGAATATTGCAATACAGAAGACAACACAGAGAATCCAAGGAAGGTGGATAGCTGAGTGGACTACCATATAGGAAAACAAACAGACAAGATACATGGCAATAGTGCCCAGCATCACAGTCACTGGTCAAGGGGGGGGGGGGGGCTTGAGCATCACAGACACTGCCATACAAAGGTGCAATGTGTGTAGTAACACTGCACTGACCATGACTGTCTATTGAGGTAAGTCTCAGGTCATTCACACCAGTATGAACTATGAAAGGGTCATAACTGTACTTGCTGTTGAGAGACCTGAAGTCTGACAGGGCAGTGGGGAGAACAAAAACTGACACAGCAGAAGGAACAGTCAGGGCACTTACCAGTCCTTTTGGGAAAGAATATCAACAGCCAGTACAGAGAAAACTGGCAGGACAGCTGACAGTCAGATTGTGTGTGTAGGAGGGGGCCTGCAACTAGGGCACAGAGAATGCATAGAGACTGTCATAGTCCTGCTGTATCATCCTCCACATTTAATTATATGCACATAAACAACAGTACAATTTACTGGGGATGCCAGGCATCCAGAACACCGGGCACACATAGTGATACTTGCAGAGAAGCAAAGGGAGATCACATGAGGATAACACTTGTCTACAGCTATCACATAATGAACAGTCCAGGAACAGTTTCCTGATAGATTCTCATACAGAGCAGTTGCCACCATAGGGATGTTAGGGAGTGCAAGGAGGCAGGTGTAGGCTGTGAGGGATATTATCCTGTACCCACACTGATCCACATAAGTATAAAAGATGCACCTCATCAGTCATTGCTCCAAAAGAACAGCAACACCACAGAGAAGTTCACTATACCATAGGCATGGTGCTACTGCAAGCCCTACACACATATTTCAGGCATATCACAAGGCCATCCATTAACAGGTGTGGCAGTGACTAGTACAGGACACCAGTGCTGTGGTTGGTCATAGTAGAAAGATGGAATAGGTGGATTGCAAGTCACTGACATGATTCTAAATGCAAGATCAATGCTCAAAAAAAAAAAAAAAGAAAACAGAAATAGGATGACCATAGGGGCAGACACACAATACAGCAGAAGATGAGGGGCACCGAGGAATTTCTGACATTCCTCAGTGGTTGCAAGGAGAGAACTCTTATTACAATTGATGGAATGGATGTGAGAACTAGGCTGATGAAGACTACATGAGTGTCTGTAGGGGATGCCCCAGGTAAGTACTAGTGACACATGCCCTTCTCGTTGGACATTAGATGGCCCTTCTGCCTGCTGTAATAAGACATGATGACCCTCAATAAGTATGTCATCCAAATTTGTCAGGCCTGTTATAGAGACAACCTGCAAGATAGACTGTAACTGCCTGTGGGCCTGTGTAAGATGCCCGTGGCGAGTAGTGAGACATGCCATTCCTGTATATCAATATCTAGCATCTTCTTATGGTTTACGTGCACATGCATATCTTACTTTCTGTCACACAAGGATATCAGGGTTGCAGTGAAGACAACACTGCAAGGTTTGTATGTACCCACAGGTATGTACAAGTGTGTGTGCAAATTGGTGGTGGTGGCAGTTGCCACCACCAGTCATCAGGCCATGACTGACGTTGATGTTTTTGCAGAGGCTGAAGATGATGGATCTATCCACTTGGCATAGTATGAGGACACAGTGGGTTTGTTAGCAATGCTATGAATGAAAAGCACATTTCCATCTCCCACAGCTGGGGGACAGCACTCCCACAGCTGGGGGACAGCAGAAGTCAATGAAGAACCCTTATCATTTATGTTTAGCGTAAGTTATGCCATCTACTTCAGCATCACCCCTAATAAATAGCCAACCACCCATAATACATAGTCATCACCGACACAGGTGGCATCAGATGGCTACACCATTTCCAAGATGCACAAACATATCACTGGAGAGAAGCAAATGGGTCTATATTATAACATCGAAGTCTTAAAACTTCGAATGTTATAATATCGAACCCTATGCACTGAATGCTGAAAATAGCGAAGCTGCAGAATATCGAATACTTTCCTAGGGAAAGTATTCGATGGGCCGTTCTGCAGCTTCTCTATTTCCTCGACTGTGGAGCAAAGCTAACGGACCGGGTTAAAGTAAGTGTGCAAACAGATCAGGTTAAGGTGAGTGTGCGATAGGGACTTTAGGGTTAGGGAGCGGGTAAGGTGAGTGTGCGATAGTTAGGGACCTTAGGGTTAGCGAGCAGGTAAGGTAAGTGGATAGTTAGTAGTAGTAGGCTTAGTGTAGGGTTTTGTGAAGTGTATGTGTGTGGATTATTTATTTTGGTGTGCTTGTGTTGCGTGTATGTTTGTCGGAGCAGCAATTTTTTTCCCTGGGAAAAAATTTGTTATTCTGAGTGTTTGATGTTATAGTCTTTCAATCAAAATGGTTCGATATTATAATATTTGAAGTTTTAAGACTTCGATGTTATAATATAGACCCAGAGGCAAATACCAGGCTGTCAGTGCCATGATCTAGAAAATTCCTTGAATTGATAGTTACCCTGAGCATATATGATCCAGTCCCAAATAGATGCTTGAACTGATTAGTATTGTCATCTGTGTAAAAACTTTCAGCTATTACAGTTTCTATATGATGTTGACCACTGCAGCAGAGCAACACTGCATAAGATCATGAGCAGCCACAGCTGTTGAGGAGAGTAGCATCCTACATGGCATTCACTAGTGTGTCCCTGCAGCTTTAGAGAACCAGTTTCCATGGCTATTCTAGGGGGAAAGTTTTGTGCCACTGTAGTTAAGAGTAGGTCAACACTGATGGCACACTGCATTCATGGGACATCCACACTGTGTACACTGTCCATGGCTGGTTACAGCCCTGGCCATGGAAGCTCTCATGGCCAAGTCTGATACTCATCTGGTTCTACTGTGGTCTCCACCCCTGGATGTGGATGGTAATCTAGATGACGTAGATCTTGCAATCTCTCATACAGCTCTACTTTGACCTCCACCCCTGGATTTGTATGCTAACCTAGATGTTGCTAACTCTCATGCAGCTTCACTGTGACCTCCACCCCTGGATGTGTATGCTAATCTTGATGTTGCAGACCCTCATACAGCCCCACTTTGACCTCCACCCCTGGATGTCTGTGTTAACCTAGATGTTGCAAACTCTCATACAGCTCCACTTTCACCTCCACCCCTGGATTTGTATGCTAACCTAGATGTTGCTAACTCTCATATAGCTCCACTGTGGCCTCAACCTATGGCCATCAGTGTTGACTTGGACATGAGCAAACCTTATCTGGTCCCTATGCCACCAAAACTCATAAGATACCCTCCCCTCCACAGAGTTCCACATTTCAGCACTAGCCTGGTCCCCTGTACCTGCACTATAGGTAACACCTAACCATTCCTAGACATGGTATAGTGTAGTGGATGCCATCAGTCTGCTGGAACACCATAGCTAGGTAATGGCAGAATACCCATTTCTGCATCCAACATGTTTCAACAACTCCTGCATCATCTGCCTCCAAATGTGATACAGCAAATCCACATGTTACAACCAGCAAGTTTTACATTCCTGGAAGCTTTACTGCATCATTAGAGGATGTGTTCTCTGACAACCCATAACCTGTTAGATATAAGAATGCTTACCAAGATACAACCAATGATCCTTTCACCTATAAGAGTGCTGCCTTCCCTTGACACTGTACAACCCACCTGCCCCCCATTGATGAGAAGTATGGCCAGTCAATGCACTTCAATGCATAATCTAACTGTCCTTAGTTGTGGACCAGACACCATCTCTTTCCAGTGCCATAATATGTTGTATTCGCTTCTGCCTCATGTGACAGCCTGCTGCACTCAGTTCTTCTGAAAGCTTCTTATCCCTTATACACACACACACATGTACATGCACATGTGATGTCAGTCAATGTTACAGCCTCTTCTTGCTCTGCTTCCATAGTACCATGCTATGTAGCATGAACCAGAGCACAAATATCTTGCTGCATGTCTCCATCGCATACTGCAGTGTGCCATGATGGACATGAGGAGTAGAATTCAGCACTTCCAACACACATTCAGTGATGTTCCATGTCTGTTACAGTGTGGTGTTGTACACCATCTCATCCATGGCCTGTGACATTAAATAGGGATTATTAGCCATGTCTCCAAAGATCATGCAACATTACCTTACAACATCCAAAACAAACATGATTATAAGTGATCTGTTATCTACATCCATAGGAAGGGAACTTACCAGCTTCTATGTTTGGAAGTATGTTCACCAACCCATTAGCTGAGATATTGAAAGTGACCCCTATGAAACAATGGTATAGGTTGCAAGAGTGACAAATGTGGAAATTCATGTGAGCTGCCTGGATGATGCATAGACATATTGTATGTAACACCATGGGTGCTGCACACCTGACAGTTGATGGGAGGGAAGCACATCCAGTTAACATACTGAATTCATAAACAATGTGACTGTGTGCTATTGAGGCAGTTCTCGTGAGTCCCACATCTATTACATGCACGTTTATAACAATATTCAGTTTTAATATGAAATGAACGTCATAATATCAAACAGGTACTGGCACTGTTACAAACTAGACTCAACTGCATTTAAAATAGATCTCGTTCAACAAACCTATATCTTTAATTATGGAATATGTAGATAATTCTTAATTTACTTCAGTTATTGATATTCATTCTATTTGCTAACTATGTTATTGCACTGTTCTAATATGACTATTTTCACAAGTGACCTGTGTCACTAAGAAAAAATATATTTCTACTTCTCCAGAAACCAGTGTATCATGTGATATTGAAGTTATACCTGATTTGTGTACAATACCTGTTTTACCAGTCTCACTGAAGGTATTATGCTACTGGATTCTTGTACCATTTGATTAGTAAAGCTATGAATAGAACAACTGGATCCTATTAATAAAACTGTTTTGGTCCCCACTTGTCATTTTAATTGGTTTTACTGATGGATGTGCCCAATCTTATATAACAGGACTGTACAGGTTTGTTATTTCTAGTGGTTAGGTTATCATTCTTGGCATGTTTCTCTTACTTCTTTCACAGGTTGTGTGAAGCGGTTTTCTGGCTCGCACACGTGTATATTTCTGCAGTGTAACAACCTACTTTCCCCAGAAGATCAGCTAGGAATGCCTAACAGAAAAAGAAAATGCTGATTTTCTTCAGCTAGTTTTCAAGGTTGAATGAACAATGATGCTTACATCCTTATGACATTTCTGTCAGTGAAATTCAGTTCTGAGATCATCCTGGCATGGATGTTTTCTGCTGTTTTCTGTTGTAGATTGCTCCATATCCTCTCAGGTCATTAATCATGTCTGAGAATTGTACCCACCCTTAGTAACAGTGTTTTCAAATGAAAGAGCTGTGTGAATGAATAAGCTGCAT
This sequence comes from Protopterus annectens, assembly GCF_019279795.1. Taxonomy (NCBI): domain Eukaryota; kingdom Metazoa; phylum Chordata; order Ceratodontiformes; family Protopteridae; genus Protopterus; species Protopterus annectens. Next base: position 1,393,990,978 of record NC_056737.1, on the reverse strand, counting down.
ATAAGATTATTGTAAACAGCAAGTGTAAACAAGATACATATCTTAAGTCACAATGTTTTCTTATGACTGGGAAACAATATCAGTCTACAGCAGTACATGATGCATTCATTTTAGAAAAGAATGAAGGTTGCTGTTTTATCTGCTGATCTGTGAGATGCAAGTGTTTTCAGTTTTTTTTTAACATTAAAAGTGTACAACCTTTTTTGAAAACTAGCAGTAAGTGGGGGGATGAATGAATGGTAAATAAATTTTACTACACGGTGCAGAAATTGTATGTGTGTGTGTGTGTGTGTGTGTGTGTGTGTGTGTGTGTGTGTGTGTGTGTGAGAGAGAGAGAGAGAGAGAGAGAGACTATATACTGTCGAATATGGCTCGGTTCATTTTTCATTTCAGTGTTTGAATACAAAGGCACAGCCTCAGCTGATAAGGTTTGCATAGAATCTTGCTATAGCTGCATTATTTTGGTCTTGTTAGTTTTGTAAAAAATGATACAGTTCTAGCAGTATTTTATCAATAGTAGTACATGCACATTATAACTGAGGAACCTACAACCATTAATAGCTTTCTTACACATGTTCAAGGTGAAATTGCTCAAGCACCAATAGCCAGGAGGAAAAAAAGATGAATGTCATAAAGCTGAGCACTTCCCTCCATAAGAAATAATTACCAGTGCAATTTCTAATTGTGCACAGGCAATAATTTACTTCTTTAGGGATATTTCCTCCTTTTTTGAGTTAGTGGTGCTATGGAGTCGATATATTTAAGTTCAGGAGGTGGGAGGGGGGGCTTGACCCCCACCCCCACAAAAGCAAGGAAACTTATTTTTTGCTTTTTTATATTGGGCATTTTCTTTATTCTTTTGAAATTTTGACTATCAGGAAGTCAGTGCTTCATAGTAGAATCTAAATTAATATTCTACAGCATTAAAAAGTAGGAGATTCTAGGATTTGTGACTGCAATCCGAGGTAAGCAGTACAAAGTCATACTTAGATTTTGTAACAATGTAGAGTTCTATTATTTGAACATAGGATTTTAAGGGACTGTTTGCTCTCTACTTAAATATGAAACTTGCTAGAACTGCACTGGGAGGAGGTCCTCCTCTTTTCTTTAAGGAAGCTAGAAGGAAATTGACTGAGCATGAACTCTGATAAAACTATGTAATTGTGCCCAAGGGGTCATCGAAGTTCTTTAAAAGTAAGCTACCCACATGCAGTTCTGAAGATCAGCATGGCTGAAGCAATGGTCTAGGCACCAGAGGGCTGTGGAGGGCAGTGATATAATTAGGCAGGACTGGTATCCATAACACTGGAGTGCAGAGGTGTTGTCATACCTGTGAGGAAAATGAGAACACTGTCATCTGTGTTAGCATGTTGAGCAGGAGATTTGTGTATATTCTCAGACTGACTTGCATTGTATGCCAGCATGCCTAATTGTGAAAATATGGATGGATTTTTGGGGTGTTGAGTATTTCCCTGTTTATACAAGGTGGTTAAACAGTCTGTCAGTGTTTTGATACATTTCTGTTTGCACATGTTTGTGAGGGAGATTCTAAATTACAAACTGTCTGTGGAGAATCAGCTGATCAGTAGGTGATGTCATTAGAATATTCCTGGTTGATAGATGATTATTTGAACATATGACTTGACAGAAAAAAGAACTTTTTTCAAACAGCTGATTGTTATTTTTAAAATAGGATAGTTGAGACTGTTAACCTGGATGATATAAAGGAGACTGCTGAAGTCAATTGAAGAGCAGTGATTTCTGAGCAATTAGTGAAGAGTTGCAGTCAGTTACAGTGCTGTAAAGTGCATACCTAGGAAAAAGGGCTCATCAAAAACTGTAAGCCTACCTTTGCCTTGCTGTTATGTTTTAGATTAGATCAGGGTCAGTATTCTCTAGTTAGATTAAGAACATTTAGTTATTTAGAGTATGTTTTAAGATGATGGACTGCTATCCTACAGTTTAATTTTATATTTCTGGTGATTGAATTCTGGCAATTATTGATTTACATTCTTGGAATCATTTTACTTATTATTAAATGTTTTTCATTACTTTACATTGTGGCTGGACAATCAGTGTGTTGTTTAGAGATTAGAGAGTGCTTTTACCTGTTTGATACTCCCCAGGTCACATTGAATGCCTGACTACGTCTGGTCATGGCTATCATTTATTTTGATATTTAATTTGTAATAATTGATCACCCTTTGAAGGGCATGTAGACCTGTCTGACTCTGATAGCAGTGTTCCCATTTCTACTGGAGAGGGAACACAGCTGGAAATCTGTGTCAGGCTCCCCATTAGTGTCTGAGTGTATGTGATTTAAATTTATTTTGAGTATGAGTGAGTCAGAGGTCTTAAACTAGAACACATTGCTCTGAAGTGTATGATAAGGGATTACATATGGGGTGGACAGAGGTATATAGTCCAGTCCCAGAGGGAAAAAAATTGTGTTTGTGTTGTACTCTTAAGGGAAATTGTGGAATTTTACTCTTGTGTGCTCTGTGCTCCGATGTTTTCTATGATGCTCCCACACTGGAGTCAGTGGTGAGAACTGAGGCTCCTTAATTACTGGCTTAGGTTTTATGTGGGGGCTGTCACATTTATTGTTGGCAGTCTGGTAGGATGTTAACCAGACATCACATTTATTGGTGGCAGTCCAGTGGGATATTAACCAGATGTCACAATGCCTTTCATTGGGTCTACATACATTTTACAGCTACTCAAGCTTTCAGACAAGGAAAAAGAACATTGTCTTGAATATTATTGGGAGTGGGGGTGGATTAAAGTTTTCATAGTTTCTTCCTGGACCATGGGAACTGCTGTAGAGGGAGTCACATGGAGGGGATGCAAACACTTTGTCAATCTCAAACTCTGACCATTATCAAGATGATGGTGTTTCTTGCCATCATGACTCATAAAGTCCTTAAATGAAATGATCAAATAAGGGCACTAGAACTGCTTGAGCTAATCAGATGTGTAGGCATGGAGAGTGAGCAAAGAGTCTGTGTCAAAAACATGCATCTGTTCTCTGAAAACTGTACATTTCTACTTTTTGAATAGGTTTTCTACTCATTATGCAAGTCCATAGGCCTATAATGAACATAGCAGGGTATGTAGACATGCAAGTTGGTTCTGGAAGTTATCAGGGCAGTACATATGACATCTATATATCAGCAAGATACCAATTTTGTCAGTTTCTGGAGCCTTGAACCTACTTTTATCTGAGTTGGTATTATACAAAATTTTGCATTTCGCTAGTATTACTTTTGTAACCCTTTACTTCCTATGTGATAGAGCTGGGCAGGTAATTTTCATATTTCTGTCATGATCAAAACAAATCAGATCAGGTACAAAGAAAGATATGTCTCAAGTGTCTGCATACCTGGTATCATAGCTATTTTTCTTTCTTTCTTTTATTTTTTGTTACACTATTTAAATTTGATTTTAATGAATCCAAGTCAGTACTGTACTAGTATTCCTTGATAATGAGAGAGTATTGAGTTTGGCCTGTATGTGAGATGAGATGAGCAATATGAAAACTGCAGGGATTCTTCATTTCTGCTACATGTTGTCAATAGTTTTCTTACTGAATATCTTACTAATTTATGTTTATTTAGTTATTCATTAATTTAATTAGTTTATCTTTTGCTGGTCACAATGCAGAAATAACTACTGTGTATAATGCAGTTTATACAACCACAGCTATTTATAAATTTTAATTATTTATTTATTTCTATTAATTTATAGATTTGTTTTACTTGACAACACAGTTTGTTAGTAGCAAATATAAATAGTTTATCATTAAATAAGTAGAAATTGGAATACACATAAAAAAGCAGATTTAACAAGTAATACAGTGTGCCAGGTTAAGTTCTTTCCAATGCTGCTTTCAGGTGGTTTACATGTCATCCAGGTTCAATGTGTTTATTATGTCATCAAAGATTGAAGGATTAAAAATAAATGTGAGTTGTTTAACTAGTTCCACAAAACAGAAGCTTAAGAGCTGACTGCAGCAAAATAATTGTGGTTTGACAGGCAGACCTGGACAATTCAGGAGATGATGGCCAGAAAGGGGTGAAAATAAATAGCTAGTGACTTCCTCATGTTAGGAGAGGGGTGTTATTGCAAGAAGGCCAGATGGGGAAAGCCCAGTAGAACAGCTCCATTGTACAGGTGCTCAGTGAGTGCAAGCCTGCAAAAAACAGTCTATTGATACTCTAGTCAGCATGTGAGTACAAGAAGCATATGTTCTCACAAGGATCCACACACTTGGCAGTGATGCATGTTTGCAGCCAATAGGGAGAGAGAGTGAGAGAGAGAGATAGAGAGAGAGAGATGAACAACACAAATCTGAACCACTGGTTATATTAGCTTACTACTGCCTCCTGACTCTTTTCCCAGAATAAACTAATAGGAATGTAATATCTGAAAGGCTAATCACCCCACAGGAGTAGGGAGTACCCCCCCCCCATTCAGTAATGCTAGGTTTTGAGCTAGGTAGAACTGTAGAGAGAAAAGGTCAGTGCACTGGAAGGAAGCAGTCTAATGATTAAGCTGCTAAGGAAAAAAATGGCCATTACTTACATATAGCTATAAATTGCTGAATGAAATAGTTTTACTGCCTTGATGAAAAAGAATAGTATTTTTTGTTGTATACTTTTCTTTCACTAATAGTGATTAATTTGTTTCCAAATGTGTCATGCAACCTGGAAGGAGTTACAATGTCTTCACTTATAAATATATGTTCATCTTTGTAGTCGAGTGAAATGAATACATTTTGAAGATTCTACATCTAACACAATAGGGGAAAAACATTAACCTCAAACAATTGAAGTACAACCCACCGAAACTTATTTTTCTGAGAAAATAACCTTTCTTCCTTCCCCCAACTTCTGACAGATTAGCGACAAATGTTTGTTGCTTGCATTATTGAGTCATATAGCAAATGTTTTATTAGATCATTCATATGCTGTTGATTTAATCACAGGGGTGGGGTTTTTCCACTGAATTCACAGTTGTCTTAATAGGTGGTATACTTACAAAAGCATTTGCATATTCTTACTGTATGCGAAATAGACACAAAGGCCATTATATGTTATTACTGTATGAAAACACACACACACACACACACACACACACACACACACACACACACACACACACACACACACACACAAGTATATGCAACTGGTAAAAACAGCAGCAGTTATTTATAAATTAGGACACTGTAAATATTAAATAAAAGCAGCCACAAAATACAGACAATGCTAACTAAACAGATAATCATAAATTATTTCTTTAGTTGTGAAAAACAAAAGTAAGAAAACTGTCTGTAGCAAAGAAATTTGGTGCTTTCCCCAAAACAGTAACATTTTCCCAGAAGAAAATGTAAAGGAATTGGAAATCATAATAAATGCTATACACAGCAATACAATGGTTTTTCAGTTAGACATAAATATAAACATTAATAATACCCTTTTATTAACCAAGACACACTGGCAGGGGTGACCCAGGAGCAATTTCTGCTTAAGTGATTTGTTCAAGGTAACACAGTAGACAAAGAAGGGTGAAGGGAATCAAGCTCTATACCACAGGAAGTACTTCTCACAACCTTAACCTCTGCACCAACTGCCAGACAGCAACAATTTAGATTTACATCCTATTTAGGAGCAAAGTCTCCATCTCTGAAGTAAGATCCAGTGCTGACTGGCACTAATAGTTTTATTACAAAACTTGAATCTTTCAGGAGAACATTGGTCAGTGAAAATTGTGCCATAACTCCTTACAAGCATGTTGTAGGGGTACTTGCCCTCATGTAGCCCATGACATAAGAAGAGCTGTGTCCTCCATACATCCCAATCTGTTATATATACTAATTCCAAGACTGCAGTATCTTAAGGATTGCAGAACTCTCTACTACACAACAATTATGGTCTTAGTATATAATTTGAAGCAATAGCAGTTCAGTAATTGTACTTTTGAGTATTACTCGCCATTGCATTACAATTCTGCATAGCAGCCAATGAGGTTAGCACCCCCAAACTCAGTGATAACAGAATCAACTTGGAAGTCACAAAGACTCCAAAGATTATGAACTTTTCAGTGGAATGTTTAGTGATCCAGCCATATGTAGTAGAGTTCAGTCAGGTGGTGTCTATCATCTGACTGTTATGCAATAGCATACTATTCCATCTACATAATACAAGCTCGCAGTGTTTTAAATACCCAAAGGTTGACACCTTACAAGATGTACCAGCAACTCTGCTGGGAGATATTTAGAAATGCCATAATAAATGTCAAGTACCATTTCAAAAACATTTCAGGAATTAGCAGAGAAGAAGCAACAAAGAATCCAACACTAATATGTTAATATTCATGAAGAGAAGAGAAGAGGAGAGAAGAAACAGTATGCCTGACCTTCTGTTTCATATGCAAGTTTTGAGAACATAGAGATTACATTGAGTCAGCCTAGTTGCTAAAGAGCCTGACATATTGATGTGAATGAGCAGTCATTGGTCAACTCACTGTACTGATTTAGAGCATGCTGGCTTAGCTTGCTGTATAATTACAACCCGTTAGAAGTCTTTGATGTATATTTTGACCCTCCAAGCAGAGAATCACAATGTAACTAGATTTTGATGTGTGTGTATGTGTGTGTATAAGAATTGTTTAGTACTATAAATGACTGGCCATTAATTTAAACTTGTAATAAAATAAAAAACAAGAGACAGACCTGCGGAACTCAATAGTTTTATTAAAAAAATAGGTTACGTGCTTTCATCTTAAAATGTACAAGACCTCTTCAGAACCTAAACACCATCTTAAAAACAACATTTTAAATACCATTTGCATCACTGACATACCTCCAAATCCACCAGTCAGATTATAGAATACTTGTAAAACCCACCAAACATAATAAATAAAATACATGAATGCCATAACCAATGTAAAAACTTTTGTAAAACAAAATAATAAAAAATAAAATAAAAACATTTAATCACAACATGTTGGCTCATCTCCACAATTCACTACTTATAGAAATGTTATCATTAACGCCTGGGAACTTAGTAGCATCAAGACTAATTTGTCAATACATTTCATTCAATAACAATTTATTTTTCCAATCCCCTGAAAAAGGAGAAATGGGCACTTGCTCAAGAATCAAAAATTTGAATTTCACAAAGCCCTTGTAGGTTAAAGAGATTCCTGCTAAGGCACTTTTATTATCCTTCCTTTTTATACTATAAATATGTTGGTAAATCTTGTGATTAAGGGCATTGACCATTTTCCCAGTATAAAAACTGACATTGTGTATAGAAGGCAAGGTAAACTACTCTCTCAGCGTGACAATAAAACTTGTCCCCTTGACTTCTATTCCAAATCTTGTCATACAACCAACCTGAGTAGTGGCTTTCAATATACCCGCACTGTTGACACCTGCTGCACATTAATGTAATAGGAAAGATCTTATGATTAAGTATTGAAGTCTTTCCAATAGTTAATTACTTCCTCTACTACTACCTTACCTCCCTTATTTCACCTCAAGCCTGTCCCTACATCCTTTATCCGTACCCTTATACTGAAACTCAAACCTACCACCACCGCAGCTGATCTCCTTCCTGCAGAATATCTGCAAAAAGATGCAAATGCCATAGCCTACCCCATCTCCATTCTGATTAACATAACAATCTCTGAAGGAACTATTCCTTCTATTTGGAAGATCTCGCATATTATCCCCCTGCATAAAGGTGGAAACTCTAGGGAATTATCCAACTACAGACCTATTGCTATACTATCTCCACTGGCAAAAATCATGGAGAAATGCATTCATAAGCAACCGTTAAAACATCTAATAGATAACAACTTATTAGCTAACTGCCTTTTATCCTTCTCTGACTGCTTAAACAAAAATCGCAATAACAACACTCTATCCTCAGCCCTCTTTATTGATCTCTCTAAAGCCTTCGATATGGTTAACCACCAACTTCTCATAAACATACTCAAAAACCTATCTCTAGATGCACTGGCTATACAATGGTTTCAATCCTACTTAAACAATAGGCAACAGGCAGTTCTGTGGGAGAACAACTTATCTCCCCCTCTTCCCATTGCACTCGGTGTCCCCCAAGGTTCTATACTTGAACCTCTTCTATTTTCTATATTTATCAATGACCTGCATTCTGTAATTCCTCAAGCTACTGTAATACAATATGCAGATGACTCCACATTAATATGCTCAGCCCTGACTCCATCAGACCTTCAGTCCCTCACCCAAAAAGTGTTTAACACAGTAGAGGAATGGTTACTACACCATTGCCTCATCTTGAACCCCCCAAAAAAAACAAACTCCTACTTTTTACTCCCACCCATAGGGCCACACCACTGTGCTTTACTGTTACATTAGACAATGGAACCATCATATCCCCTGACTCTACCACAAAACTCCTAGGGGTACTAATTGACAATAACCTTAACTTTGATACTCACATTAACAGTACCATAAAAACAGTCAACAAAAAACTAGGCTCCCTCTATAGAATCAAATCCTTTCTTACCCCACTAGCAAGGTCTACTATTGCCTAGTCCCACTTAATCTCCACCCTCCTCTATGCCTCCCCTATATATACTAACCTCTCAAAATACAACTTGAACAAACTGGCTATCTTCTACAACAATATTGCTAGATTTGCAACAGGCTCTATATTCAGAACCCATCACTGTACTAATTATGAACAACTAGGATGGCTAGAGTTGCCAAATTTACTTCTATTTAAACAATTAACAGTTGCCTACAAAATACTGTATCAGCCTACTAACACTCCAATTCTTACCAACCTTATCACCCCCTACAACAACCTTAAGACCCTACGCTCATCTAATAAAATATTAGTACAAATAGGCAAAACCTACAATAAGGCTGGTGACTCTGTTCTCTAATACCGTGGGTAAAACCTGGAAATCTCTCCCCAGTGACCTGACCTCCCTTTCTTCACTAACAAAATTTAAAAGCAGGCTGAAAACCTACCTTAAATCCCATTGGTTATGTCCCTGTGTGAACCCAGACTAACTACTCATGTTAATTTTTACCAAAACACCTGTCTTATTAACTGTATATACTAATTGCCTATCGAAAACCATAAAGATAACAGCCCTTATACTTGATTAAAATCCCTATCAATATAGCTAAAATGTCATTAACACTACCTACCTATGTTAACAAATGTTACATGTCATATGATTCTGCAATCAAATGTGTTTTGAAGTGACCATATTTGCTTATATATTAATCTACTCACATCTGTAAAATCTATCATGTATAAAATAGCTTAATTTTGTATTGTACCTTACCGGTGAAATATTGTTTTTTATATATAAATTTTACTGTGTTTTTGAGGAGCTTATCTCCGTGGGCCTCTGTGGAAAATGGACATATATCCAGCTGGACTAGCCCGGTCAACAAATGTAAAATAAAAATAAATAAAATAAAAATTATAAGGTCTTTCCTTTTTGTTGACATCAGATGTTGACATCTGCCTCACATTAATGTAATAGGAAAGACCTTATAACTAACTGTTGAATGTCTTTCCAATACTACACCAGCAAACAGAAATACAGGAAAAGTGCTTTACACAAGCACATTTATAACTGTAGTAATTTTAAAACATTTGCATTTCTTGTTATAGACCAACTAATAATGGACAGCAGACAAGAGGATTTGGTAGTTTACTGGAAGCATTAGAAGTTGTTTTTTTTTTGACAATTGACTTTGGTGGCATTTCATCCACTGGGTCTAAATGATTTTGTTAATATTAAAAGCATTTTAAATCTTAAGAGTTTTAATGCAAGACTGGGTAATTGCTATTACTGAATTTTATTGATTCTTTGTCAAGCATGTGATTTGTTTTGGAAATTTAAAGTTTGTGTTAATGATGACATTTATTCTGAAGAAATCTATTTATTTATTTTTTTTTTACCAGGGTAGTACACTGATCACAATAGATCATTTGTAGGTGTGGCCTGAATGAAGAAATCCACAAAAAATGCAACTAATTCACAAACACTGAGTAATCACAGAAGGTACAGTCTTCAGCAGATAACTAAAACAATGTACAAATATGATTAACAGAGGAGAAAAACAAATGTGGATTGATTTTAGTATTAAATATGGAAGTAAACAGCAGGATGGAACAGAGGGTGGAAGTAGAAGTGATGTACGTGAGGGAGGAGTTATATGATGTGTCCAGTGGAAAAGCACTTGCAGTCAGATTTTTGATGGAGGTGTGTTTTGAGCTGTGCTCTAAAAGTGGGGAAAAATTAGATTTATTTTAGGCTGGGGAGGGACTGACAGAGTATGTGTGCAACAATGGAGGAAGAGGAGGAGGAGTGGTTGGTACAGTGTGATTTAATTTAGGAGTCTGGAAGGAGGGGATCAATCAGGAGCATTAAAGAGAGGGACAAAATAACTGAAACTTTATTTACAAGTCCAACTGAATTAATGTCTTTTTTTTAGTTTAGTTGTTAATAATAACATATGTTTACCACTGTATGTTTTTTGAACTATGGCAGGTACATATTTGCCCAATATAAACTCAAGGGTTTTGTTAAAATGTTCTATGACAGGGTGTAATCATTCCTCTTAACTCTACAGATTTTCACAGAATATCTAGATTTTTGCTTCATATATTTGGTCTGTTTTCTTATAAACTTGTGGTTTTCTAGCAAATTGTTGACAAATCATTGGGAGATAAATTTAGAAAATAATGACAGATATTTGAGTTTCAGACTTCATACAATTCTGAAAATTTATACTAATGCAAAACCTGTTATTGTATCGACTTTCTAAGTTTGTAAGATCAATATTTAAGGAAATGTCCCCAGTTTTGGGCCTTTGTCCCCATATTATTTATGGCTATGTCCAGATTTTTTTCTCTAAAAGCTTAAGAGGTATGGGTATCAATTTGATTTAATAATTAATAATGTTCAGTTAATTATTGATATGTCTGTTGGAACCATTTCCATTTTCATGTTTGACCAATTCTTGAGTAGCATAGTCATTGCTTTAGTCAGAAGGCATTTGTTTTTAAAAAGAGCTGTTTGTATTTTAAACCTTGCTGGACCTTAGACTTGCACTTTCATTCATAGTTTTGGCAGAACTGTGAACTACTGCCAGATTTGATCCTTATTTAGTCATTTATTACTGTATCTTTTTTTCATAAATGGTGTTGCTACTGGTAAATTTCTGTGTAATTTGGTGCCTAATACTTTAGTAGCATGACCCAGTAACAGATGCAAGAAAACCAGATGTAATAGTCTAGGAAAATAAGACAAAAGTAACATTGATCATTGAAATTTCTATAACCATGGTAAAGGACAAATTATCCTGGGGATAAAAATTCAAAAGTGGATATTCCAGGGTGACTCTTTGTCACCACTGCTCTTTTGTCTTGTCCTTAACCCATCAAACTATCTACTTAACAGATTAGGTCATGGCTACAATTTGGCTCCCAGAAAACAACAAAGTGTAAATAAAGACTTATCTTCTTTTTGTAGATGATTTGAAACTGTATAGTTCATCAGATAAGGAACTGAAAGCACAACTGCAAGTGGTCAAAACTTTTTCAGATGATATAAGAATGTCATTTTGTCTTGATAAATATGCAAAAGCAACATTTGATGCAGGAAAACTGCAGCACTAAGAAAGCATCAGTCTGGGACAGGAATGTGATAGACAAGAACTGGAGCAAGAAGAAGTTTATAGATATTTGGGAATTGATAAAGGATCAACAATAAAACATGAAGAAATGCAAATAAAATTTAGTAAGAAATATTTTAGAAGACTAAAAGTAATACTGAAAACAGCTCTGACATCTATGAGCAAAGTCCAACTTATAAACCAATTTGTTCTTCCTGTTCTAACTTACAGTTTTAGAGTGGTTGACTGGCCCCAAAAGGTGTTGGATCAGTTGGACAGGAAAATAAGAAAAATGCTTCATGCTTATCAAATGATCTATAAAAATCAGTGTATACCAAGATTATATATTCACCATTCTGAAGGAGATACGGGCCTCCTCAAAACTGATTACGTGTATAGATCAAGAATTGTAGAACTGCACACATCTGCTAACCTCACAAGATCCAAACATAGAGAAAGTTTTAAAACATGAAGAGAACAAGTGTTAGATGACTTCCCTGCTTAGTTTAGCAGAAGCATATTGATGTCAAGTGGAAATGGAAATCAAACCAAAAGTAGATATAAATCAGGCAGCAACTGAATGTGCCAAAAAAAAGACTATAAGGTAAAGGATCAGATGAGAAGGGAAGAAATGTGGAAAATGCATAAATATATTTGCAAGTACAGAAAACCCGTGGAACAATCTCATGTTGATCACAATCTAATGCAGGGATGGTTAGGGAGTGGTGAATTTAAACCAATAGAAGGAAGGTTAATACTGGTGGGCCAGGATAGTGGACTATCTATATGTTAGTTTACAAAGTCCATTGAACATGTCAGAGAAACAGACAAATCCAAGTTTTGTAAAACAGAACTGAAATAGTCTCACATTTTATTGCTGGGTGTGATACACTAATGGCAAAAGCCCTGTATACTGGAAGGCATAATGTGGCAAAACTGTTGCCTTGGAAATTGTGCAAACATTAAAATATTAAAGTAGCTGAGAAGTATTGGAAACACGAGCCGCAAAGTATCATAGATAATGATGAAGTTTATATCACATGGGATTACTGATTACCAACAGTTCAAAAAACAGATGCAAGAAAACCAGATATAATAGTCCATGAAAAAAAGACAAAAGTAGCAGTGATCACTAAAATTGCTACACCTGGTAATTACAGTGTATTATGTAAAGAGAGACAGAAAGTCATAAGGGTAATGTGGAAGAAGGATACCCACACAATTCAAGTAGTAGTGGGAGTAATGGGTCTCATAAAACAGAATTTGCAGTCTTATTTAGATATATTACAGATACAAGTAACTCCATATGGATTGCATAAGGAGTCAATTCTGAGCACATTACTGGTGCTGCAAAGAGCACTTTTGGCTAACATCAAAGAGTGAAACAATATTAATTTCATGAACTTTAATGATGCTTTGACTTAGGAATGGGGTCCATTCTTATCATGGTATTAGAAACCCAAAAGTCTTGGAGAAATTAAAAAATAGTACAATTACAGTAGTGAGTATATTGATTTTTTTCACTCCAGGATTTGTTCTTTAGTGCTTTTACACTTGCTGATATTCCAGTTTTGTTCCTTTAGTTTTCTGTTCTGCCTATCATTTACCTGCTTAAATTTGCATTGCAGTGTCCTTCTGTTCCCTTGTTTTGTCTGCACCCCTCCCTGAGGCATTAAGCTTAAGTTTCTGAAAGAGCACTAATATTGTTTTTTTTGACTGGATCCCTCTCAAGCTAGTCTATTTTTTCCTTAATTTTTTTTCCTTACCCTCCCACATTGTGGTTTTATAATACTGTGATTCTGGCCTCCCCCTTTATTTAATTTGTGTGTGGTAGCATTGTACTTGTGAGTCTCTTCTACTGTGTTTTTACATTAGGAGGACTGAGTTTTTTTTTCATCTTGCTGTAGAAGGAGTTTATCTGGTCTATCTGTCCTTACCAGAGAGGACACTACACTGGGGGAGGGGGGTGCAGCATTCTTCCATATTTGTGAGTACCAGATGAAGTATGTTTGTACTCCTAGTAGAGTTGTGGCTTAAATTGTCAAAGGTGTCTGTGTTTACAAAGTCCAGGAATCCCTGAGCTTGCAATTTTGGGGTCATGTAGGATTTCCAGTTTATAGAGTGAAATTTAAAGTCCCCCGTGAATAGCATTGTATGAAATGGTAAATGTCTGTGGTAGATCTAAGTATGAGCTATGGGTTTCATGGGTCATACAGGGTGACTTATAGGTTGTAAGGATATCATATGGGTCTCTACCTATGGTAATTTGGACATGGGAAACACACAAAAGGGTTAATAGTGTAGTTGTTTTATTGACCAGAGGGCTCATTAGTTAATTTTTTGTCTTTTTTTTTTTTTTTTTTTTTGCAGCTAAGAATTTGGTGCATTAGCCCAGAACTGCTCACCACACAGTGACTGTTAACAGTGCCTTATACAGTAGCAAACAAATTTCCCCTCTAAGCTTGTTGGTGCCCAAGGTATTTGTTCCTATAGAAAAAATACCTTGGGCGCCAACAAACTTAGAGCACCTAGTTGGGCATCAAGTGGCAATACCTATAGATATCAGTATTGTGTAAACATTAAAGTTAGTAGAATTTAATAATATTTAGCATTATCTGCACCAATAAAGCATACTTATTAATTCATACCAACAATGCATCCTTAATAGCCTTCTTAATTTAATACTTTACCCCCTAGTAGCTCATGAATCAAAGGACTGGATAGCATGGATATGCAATGCTTTAACTTTTCTGTAGCCAACCTGGTGAATATGGGCATCTTTGAGACAATCTAGCAATTGTATCATGTTTACCAACAGCCACTTAACTCTTAAAAAAACAGAAACAGTATCCAAGAGATGTGCTTACACAATGACACTGGAAGCTAAACTTTTACATATGAGCGCACATCAGATTGTCAAAACCAGGCACAAAACACTCACCTTACATAGCTCACAGCATGCACATAGACTAATGTATGCTGAGGCACATAAAAGCAATGTTCCTTAACAACAAAGATTGTATAGCTTGCTCATTGGCAAAGCTATGTCTCAACAAGCCCAAGGGCACGTGGGAAAATACCACTTAAAATTGCACATACAGTCAGACTCAGTGAACCCCCAACCAATAAGCCCCTAAAGCAAGTAAACACAATTCACAGGACTCTTGTAATAGGGGGCTACATTGTATGGCATACTGATGCCTTTTTAACTAAGCTGAACCAGGATACGATAACAGATAGTTGCTTATCTGGAGCCAGGATCTACCAAGCACACACTGAAGTCATTATACCACAGGTACCAGTATGATTCCATCATAGCCCATGTAGGTGTAAATGACCCAAGACATACCTGCCTAGACTATATGAAGAGTGACACTATGGAGCTTTCAGACTACGTGTCTCAGGCTGGTATGAATCTAGCATTGAGCAGCACATTACTATCACTGAGGATGAAGCCGCAATGTGAGCAAAATTAGGTATTTTAAATATTGGTTGTCTTTCTGGTGTCATTTGTTAGCTTGGGCAGACATAGTTAACAGACCACATTGTTTTACTAAGGATGGTCTGCACCTGAAATAGAAATTGAAGTTATGGATTACCTGTGAAGTAAAGGATTTAGTCTAGAAAATCTAACTTTGATAACATCACAGCAGGATACAGCAATGGATCTGCAAATTAAGGAGAAACCAGTGGAGCAGGAAACATCAGATCAGTTTCCATATGAGTATACTTTGAACCCTGCCATAGGAAATCAGTGCAAAAGCTCAGTTACACAGCAACGGAGGAAACAATAAACTGTGGCAACCCTGACACAGGGCCTCAGTTTAGAAGAAAATTATCTAAGAGAAGAGTTGCTTGATTTAAAAGAGTTGGACAGACATATTAAGATAAATGAAATTAATAGACTACAGAAAGTCAATAAAATCCAAAAAGTTAGAAGTTTGATGAAATACATGAACACAGTAATTAGGACTGTTCATAGAGATTTGTGTGATATAACAAAGTTAATAACATATATTATTGTGCAGCTAAATTTATAACAGATAAAGTCTTAGCACAAAAAGACAGGGCAGTAAGGGGAGCAATCAAAGGCCAACATGGAATTATCAAGCAGAGAAAACTATAAAGCAATTAAGACAAGAGGTGTCACAGTTAGAAGAGTATAAAAGAGAGAACAGATCAACAGATATACTCAGAAAAATAGACATGATAAAAGCAATGTGCTGTATCAGGACTGATGGCTCTATTGGGCACTATCACAAATAATAAACTAAAAATATCAGCACAGGCAGAAAAACAGAAAATATGCAGATAAATTAAAAGGAAAAGTAAAAAATAAGCAATTTGCTAATGACTCAAAAAAAAGTTTTATAGAGAATTGGAAAGCAAGGCAAAAGAATTTGAAACACCACCAAAGAAAGACAACATAGATGCATTTTGGAAAAATATCTATGAAGATCCAATGGGACATAATAAAGATGATAAACAGATAGAAAAAGTAAAAGAAAGAATAAGAAACTCAAAATGTACAGGATATGAAATGTGATGCAGTAACGGCCAGACAGAGATTAAAACAAAGTGAAGAACTTCTTGCTAAAAGTATTAACATCTTTACATGAAGATTTAGCCATGAGTAAGAACTATTTGTATGCGAACCACAAACAGACACCATCCTCATCAGTAACAGAAAAAACAATGCTCCTATTTAAGAGTGAACCTGCAAGCTATCATAAAACTATAGACCAATAACGTGCCTTCCAATGACGTTTAAACTATACATTGGAATTGATGCCGACAGAGTTTATAGTCTCTTAGAAGAAAACTCATTCATGGCAATAGAACAAAAGGGTAACAAAAGAAAGTCATATGGGACAAAGGATCATTTGTTGTTAAAGTCATAATGGAAAACTGTAAAAAGGAGAAGAATCTAAGTCTGGCATGGATAGACAATAAAAATCCTTTGACAGTATCCCACATTCATGGATAAAAGAGTCCTTAAAAATGTATAAGATACATTGTACATTGATTGATTTATTACATTACAGTGACCGTGAAACAGTGACAAACCACTTTGCAGTTAAGCCATGATAAAGGAAAAATTATTATTCAATGAATAAAAATTCAAATGGGGATATTCGAGAGTGACTCTCTGTCATGCTCTTTTGCCTTGCATTTAACCCATTAAGCAGTCTACTTAACAGATTACATCATGGCTACAATTTGGATCATAGGATCATAGGAAGTTACTAGGCTAAGGACTCCAGGGCCCTTACAAGCCTAGCCCAGTTCAACCCATATTCCCAAGGGTGCCTGGTTCAAGCAGACACTAAAATCAGCACCTACTGCCCCTATCCAAGAGGGACACTGGTGGAACACCTGGTGTGAATTTCTGATTACCCAATCGATAATCCAAATTTGGCTCCCAGAAGACAACAAAGTGTGAAGACTTCTCATCTTCTTTTTGTAGATGATTTAAAACTGTATAGTTCATCAGATGAGGAACTGAAAGCACAACTGCAAGTGGTTGAAGCTTTTTCAGATGATAAAAGAATTTCATTCGGTCTTCATAAATGTGTAAAAGCACATTTAAAGTAGGAAAACTGCAGCACCAACTTGAGCATGAGGGAGCATATGAATGCTTGGGAATTGATCAAGGATCAACAACAAAACATGAACAAATCTTAAAAAACTTTGTAAGGAATATTTTAGAATAATAAAATTAATACTGAAAACCGTATTGACATCTAGGAACAAATCCAAGCTGTAAACCAATTTGCTCTTCCTGTCCTAACTTACAGTTTTTGGCAACAAAATGTGTTAGGATGGCTAAGAAAACAAGGATATTTCATCCTCATCAAATGATTTATAAACATTAGTGTATACCAAGATTAGATATTCCTACTTCTGAAGGAGGTATGGGCATGCACAAAATCAATTACATATATAGATCTGAATCGTGGAACTGCATACATATCTGCTAACCTCACAAGACCCAATTATAGTGAATGTTTTGAAACATGAGAAGAATAAGTCTCAGATTACTTCCCTGCTTGGTTTAGCAGAAGCATATTGTCATCAAGCAGGAATGGAAATCATACCAGAAGTAGATAAAAATCAGGCAGCAACAGAATGTGCCAAAAAAACAAAAGAAAAAATGTATGGTGAAGGATAAGATGAGAAGGCAAGAAATATGGAAAATGCATAAATACAGTTGCAAGTATAGAAAACTCTTGGAACAACCTCGTGTTGATCAGGATCGAATGCAGGAATAGTTAAGGAGAGGTGAATAAACCAAAAGACCTGATCAGACAAATGCAGGAACTGGCCAGTCCCCAAAGACTCCTGACAAAAATAATACAGGAAGTAAATACAATGTCCTAGACTGATTGTCTCAAAGCCTGTCTCTTTACTTGCTATCATATAAATTTCTGATAGGTGATCTTTGCTTGGTGTACAAAGCATCCCTGAACTCTGTTTTGATGAACCTTTTGCACATCTGCAAAACAAACATCATCAAAACTATTGGATTAAAATACCAACATTTTGCTTGTGACATAAATAGGACATATTAGAGAGCAAGATATGTTTCTTAGAGTATTCTCATTTCCTGGAACAGGTTCTCAGTCCATATGAAGCAGAGTTCCTTCCTAACCATATTTAAGTACAACTTGGACCAATGGAGGGTAATCGGAAATTCACCCCTTGTCTAGCACCTCTGTCTCTGATGGATAGAGGTGATGAGTAAATGACCACCTATAGGACTCAGATTTGTGGGTCACATTTGTGTTGCATGTCTAGGCTTATAAGGGCCCTAGTGGCCGTTAGCCACACCTATGAACCTAAAGAATATGACCCTGGAGGTCCTGAAAAAAATTATGCCATGTGATTATAGTAGGGTGGTATTACAGGATCTAATTAAAAATATTTTTGGAATTGAATCTTAGGTCAGCTCTAATTGGACAATTGATTAGATGAGAGAAATCAAAAGTGTGACTACTTTTGATGTGATTTAATCTGTATAGAATAGAGTATATTAGAGTTGCAGGAGTATGAGTTCAAAAGTTCCCTTGTGCAACCATTTGAAGGTAACTGGTCACAAATTAACTGCAGATCTTGATTATAGATAGATGTACCCTGCATACAGGTGCTTGTTTTCTGCATAAATAGTAGTGTCTCTGCCACTGTTACAGTACTGGCTGAATGGGGTACAATGCAGCACTAATGGAGTTCATTCCATTATGAAAACCGTTCCTGTTGTTGTTTTTACTCATAGGTTCACAGCAATACAGGTTATTACTAAAATTATAACTCATAGTGTCACATCTATATAGCTTATTACTAATATTATAACTCATAGTGTCACAGCTATATAGGTTATTACCAAAATTATAGCTGAAGGATACCATCAAGAAGCTTGACCACATCATTCAATTCTGGTCAGACACTTTTATTGTCACCTACTGAGTAGATTTTAAGTAGAACTGAATACTCTGAAAATTAAATTCTGAGGACAGAAAGTTAGGTTTTAACCAAAATTTGGAAATGCTAACACATGTACTGGTGTATAAAAGTTTGTAGTTCAGCAGGTTTGTTAAGTAGACTTATATGATCATATATATGATTTTGTTCCTTAGCATGTTATTGTAAGGATGTTCATATGCTGTTTATGATAATATTTAATAGGGATGGGCAATGCTTTAGGTTGATGTTACCTGTAAAAAGTAAAGTCCGAAGTCTAAGGATGTGTATGTGTTGAAGTTTATACTTAATATGACGCATTGTTGTGATGAAACAGAGGTAGATTTTTGTAGAGCCTTTACATAATACTTTACTACAGCTATATTATGGCTGGTTGGTGATTTATAGCAATTGCAGTACTTAGTATTGCTTGAATGATGTAGTAATATATGAGCTATGTGAGGAAAGCCATTGTGAGAGTTATTAATAAGGAAGTTAAAATGTTGCAAATATGTATCTTGTGTGCAAGGCAAAACTCAAAATTTAGAAGTTGCTTTGGAATATATCTAGCAGCCTCAAAGTACCAAATTTCATAGCACTGATTTCTAATATCATTTGTGTTTGTTAGGAGTTCAGCACAAATAATAGTAATAGTTTTGCAATGGTATAATAAAAACTTTGGTAGTAGTTGGTGTACTGGGTGTAGTAGAGTGTGTTTTTAAGTGGGGGGAATACAATGAGTTTTTAGAGCGAGTAAGTGCAGTGGTACACAACTAACTTACTGGAGGTGGGTGCTGCTGAATAGGATGGTAGACAGGAAAATTAATGGGCTCTGCCTCCTGCCTGAGCAGGAGGCAATCAGTATATACATCAGCAGTGTTGCAGGACCAGACGGTTCAGCAGTGAAACAACGTAAGCTGAAATTTATATTGTACTTCAAGAAAAAAGGTGCTATAAGTTTCTCACTGCTGTACTTGAATACAAACAAGCTGAATAATATATAAGGATATTTTTTTACCAATTAGTATTATTGTTAAATGTGACAAATTTCTAGAGCAGGCAGAGCAGGTGCTAATACATAAGCAATATAGACAATGTGAATATGTGCTGAATATATATATGGGTGTGCCAGTTATGATCAGTAGACACAAATGTTGAAATCACTAACATTGACAACAGAACACCTACAACACAAACGTCCACATGTTAATACACGTGCCAAGAGTATTTCATGATGTATGCAAACATAGCCAAAAATTACAAAAATAAGACTTCATGCAGAGGGCAAGCCCTCCCAACCAGATACACCCCTTCTAATTAAATATTATATTTACAAACTCCAAAATCACACAATCCAGAGAAAGGGCATATTCTCCAACCCTGGGGATTGCACAATATTATACACATGAAGACTTTCAGTTTAGTTGACCAAATTGTGTTGAATAAGCAGATGACGACTTCAACTGAATTTGATTTTCATGTATATATATATATTATATATATGTATATATATATATATATATATATATATATATATATATATATATATATATATATATATGTATATATATATATATATATATATATCCCCGAAGGATTTTTTTACCGAAACAAAAATGGCCGGGCATACTTACTCTTGTGCTCAAGGTTTCCACACTTCCACCAGGGGCAGCAGTATCCTAGACCTGGTCATTACCAACATGGGCAGCCAGTGTTCCACACCAGAGGTCAATTCCTCATTGGTCAGATCCGACCACAAGCAAATCACCGTAGACATCCACATCCCACCAACCATTAGGGAAACCACCCTAAAGAATTTCTCCAAAGCCAACTTCACGCTTCTTAAGACAGAAGTGGCAAACTTCATGACACCCATGCTGACAGACAATAGAGATATGACTGCTGAATTCTATACAGTTGCACTTTATAAGCACTTTACACAAATGCATGGATCGTGCAATCCCTAACAGAACCAAGATGCTATCCTCCAAAAAAGGGAAGCCAATCTGGTGGTCCCCTGCTATAAACAAACTCTACAACAGAAGAAAGAAACTGTTGCAAAAAAGTGTAAAATCCCATGATTCGAGGAACTCCGTGGTCAGCCTCAGTAAGAAGCTGAGATCCCTCATAAAATCCTCCAAAGCTAGTTACGAAAATAAAATCGCCACTGATTCTAAAGACAACCACAAAGCAGTCTATAGCTATGTCAAGAATCTCAATGGCACCACTCAGATCTGCTCTGAGTTATAGCACAATGGCACTAAATATACAGAACCAACTGATATTGCCAACATCCTGGCAGATAGGTTCAGTGCTAACTTTATCCCTCTTTCATCCCCTAAAGGGCCCATCTTTATACCGGAAGAATGCAAAGTACCTGTAATCATGGCTGCACAGGTAAAAAACACACTCTCCAAAGCCAAGAACACAACATCTATGGGACCTGACAACATCTCAGGCTACATTCTACATGAACTACAGAAACAGCTGGCACCCCACCATGTTCAGTTACAGCCTCACCTCAGGCTTTGTGCCCACTGAATGGCACACAGCAACGGTTATCGCACTCCACAAAGGGGGAGCCACCACGGACCCTGGGAACTACCGCCCCATTAGCCTGATAAGCCTGGTCTGCAAGGCTATGGAGCATATCATCACGGAACTTATAAACAATGACATTGGTAATCTCCAAACTCTGGACCCTAACCAGTGCGGGTTTGTAAAAGGCAGATCATGTCTCCTAAACCTAAGACTTCTTTGAAGCAGTCACCAAAGGCATAGATGAGAGTAAGGTGGTTCACACAGCCTATCTAGAGCTTGCCAAGGCTTTCAACACCATCCCCCACTCTGGAATTATAGACAAACTCACTAAACTAGGTATAAATCCCTATGTCACAAGATGGGTTGTCAACTGGCTCACTGACAGAACCCACACTGTAAAAGTAGCAGACTCTAAATCCAACTTCAGACCAGTCACAAGTGGAGTACCACAGGGTTCAGTCCTAGGTCCTCTCCTGTTTGGTATCTATTTCTCTGAAGTACAGGCTAACACAGAAGGTCTTTGTTTAACAAAGTTCGCAGATGACTGCAAACTTGGAGCCATAATCAAAACTCCTAACTATGTGGACATCCTACAAAAGGGCCTCACTGAGACAGATGCCTGGTGTCAAAGCCATGGCCTCAAGCTCAATGATGAAAAGTGCATTGTCATCCCTTTTGTTAAAAACTCTGTACCCATCAACTACCACATAGGCGGTAGTCTACTTAACACTGAAAGTGTGATAAGAGACCTTGGGACACAGGTGGACAGTAGTCTCTCCTTTGATAATCACATCGCCACAGTAGTTAGGAAATCCTTCTATGTGGTACACCTTATCACAAAAGGTTTCTCATCCAGGAAAAAAGAGTTCATTGTTCCCCTCTAATCATCACTCATTAGATCCATTATAGAGGACAACACCCCTTTTGGCATGTGCCTCACAAGACATCTACAACAACTGGAAAGGCCATAGAAATACCTCACAAAGAGGATTACTGGCCTCATGCAGATGCCCTGCACAGACCATCTCAAAAAACTCCAGCTTTACTCTGTCGCATATCGCCTACTCAGAGGCGATCCC
Organism: Protopterus annectens; assembly: GCF_019279795.1. NCBI lineage: Eukaryota > Metazoa > Chordata > Ceratodontiformes > Protopteridae > Protopterus > Protopterus annectens. Next base: position 1,393,968,208 of record NC_056737.1, on the reverse strand, counting down.
TTCCTAACACACAAAGCTATGTCAAACACAGAGCTGTTGGACATGCTCCACGTAAAGAAATCCCAATCCCTCCGAGCTACACGCTCTAGGGACCGAAACCTTGTCACCACAATAAACAGAATGCGCTGGAGGGATAGATTCCTGTCCCAGAGATTTCCCATACTTTGGAACAAACTACCTATCTATAGCAAACAAAGCTCCTCATTAGCACTCTTCAAGAAAAATCTTGATGACTGGATGGGAGATAGGAAATTAACCCCAGGGATCACTTTTGTGGCTCTGCTTGACAAGAGCACAGGAAAATAATTTTCTTGGGTGGCAAAAGCCATGGTACCATTTGGCTAGGCTTATATAGGCCCTAGGGCCAATAGCCTAGTACCTATCTATGAAGCTATGAAAGTGCTTTTCACCGAAGAAGTACTTTTGCGGACGTATGCTTTCAGCTAAAGGGAGTTGTGGGGGAATGACTGTTGTGGAGACCCCCACATGGGGGGTGCAGGGGGCTTGCCCCCCTGCATAACTGTTAATTTTCTGTTTTTTCTTTTTTTTTTAACACACATTAGCAATAGCGCTTTTTCAGTGAAAAGCGCTTTTGCTAAAGTATGTTCGGTGATAGTGGATTCGGACTGTTGAACTTTCGTTCAACAGTCCTAGATCCTTATATACATACATATATATATATATATATATATATATATATATATATATATATATATATAGGTTCATAGGTTCATACTAGGCTATCTGCCCTGAGGCATTTACAAGCCTAGCCCGAGTGAGTTTGGCTTTTGCCACCCTTCGATTCGGGTTTACCGAACCCTTACTAAAGTTAGTTTACCGTGCCTCTGTCTAGTAGTGACACTGAAGTAATCCCCGGGGTAAACATACGATCTCCCATCCACTCATCAAAATTCTTCTTGAAGAGAGTCAGTGTGGGTCTCTGTCTAACATGGACTGGGATTCTATTCCAGAGCAAGGAAAGCCTCTGGGTTATGAATCTGTCCCTCCAATATGTTCTGTTTATTTCTGTGCAGAGGTTCAGATCCCTCGAGCGTGTAGCTCTAAGGGATTTGGATTTTCTGAGGTGGAACAAGTTCATTAATCCTGGGTTGGACATGGCTTTATATGTCAAGCATAGGTCGCCTCTAAGTAGGCAGTACGCAACCGAGTAGAGTTGGAGTTCTTTTAACCGAGCCACGTATGGCATCTGTTTGAGTCCTTTGACTCTTTTTGTGAGGTACTTTTGGGGTTTTTCTAGTTGCTGCAGGTGTCGGTTAAGATACATCCCAAAAGGGGCATTGTATTCTATTATGGGCCTAATTAGGTCCGCATAAAGGGGCACTATGACCTCCTTCGATCTAGATGTGAATCCTTTCATGATAAGGTGGGCTATGTAGAAAGTTTTTCTAACCACTTTGGCAATGTGGTTGTCAAAGGAGAGATTACTATCAACTTGGGTCCCCAATCCCTAATTACTTCCTCCATGCTTAGTGGGTTTCCACCTATGTGATAATTTGTGGGTACTTTGTTTTTGCCAAAGGGTATGACTATACACTTTTTGATATTAAGCTTTAGACCGTGGCTCTGGCACCAGTTGTTCATCCCTGTGAGACCTTTTTGAAGGATGCTCATGTCAGCTGGAGAGTCAATTATGGCTCCCAGTTTGCAGTCATCTGCGAACTTGGTCAGCCACAGTCCTCCCGTGCTGGCCTGCACCTCGGAGAAGTATATACCAAACAAGAGAGGTCCCAGGACTGAGCCCTGTGGTACACCACTTGTGACCGGTTTTGAGTCAGACACGGCTCCAGCAATTCTGACTCTGTGGGTTCTGTCTTTGAGCCAGTTTGCAACCCATCTTGTGACATAGGGGTTTATATTTAGGCTGGATAGCTTATCTATGATGCCCGAGTGGGGTATTGTGACAAATGCCTTCGCGAGGTCCAGATAAGCTGTGTGGACTACCTTCCCTTCGTCTATGGCCTTGGTGACTGTTTCAAAGAAGTTGACCAGGTGCAAGAGGCAGGATCTGCCCTTGACAAAGCCGAATTGGGTAGGATCTAGTGTCTGTAGGTCCCCAATGTCATTGTTTATGAGTTCCATGATGATCCTTTCCATAGCTTTGCAGACTAGGCTAGTCAGGCTTATGGGGCGGTAGTTTCCAGGGTCCGTCGAGGCACCACCTTTGTGGAGAGGGACCACTGTTGCTGTACACCATTCATTTGGTACATATCCTGTTGTAAGGTTGAGATTGTACAACATTTTTACATGAGGGTTTAGTTCTTCTTGGAGTTCATGTAATACGCAACCCGGGACACTGTCTGGTCCCACTGAAGCAGTGCTTTTTGCTTTGGAGAGGGCGGCTTTCACCTGAGCTTCTGAGATGCTAGGGGGGCTACACTCTGCCGGGATAGATATTTGCTCTTTTGGGGGGGGGGTGTTTGCACTAAACCTGTCTGCCAGGATGTGGGCAATGTATATGGGTTCCATGAATTTTTTGTCATTTAGAATTAACTCTGAGCATATCTGGGAGTTGCACCCCAGGTTCCTAACATAGCTGAAAAAAGCCTTGTGATTGTCCTTAGTGTCCTTTGCAATTTTTTTCTCAAAGCTTGCATTGGAGTATTTTATGAGGGATCATCATTTTTTGCTAGTACTGATCAGAGATGCCTTCCCTTTTAGGGATTTTGCTCTATCATGTAGTAGCTTCTTTCTTCTGTTGTACAGTTTGTTTATGGCTGGGGTCCACCAGACTGGACACCTGCCTTTGGATGATTGGGTCTTGGTTTTGTTAGGGATAGCATGATCCATGCATTCCTGGAGGTGTCCATAGAATGCGTTTATATAGGATTCAGCTGTTTGGGCCGTAGTTTCCCTTGTCCAGGGGCATTGAAGGATTCCACCTCTGTTTTGAGAAGTGTGTAGTTCGCTTTTGAGAAGATTTTAACTGTGGTTTTCTGGGCTGGGCATGGGGAGGGGTTTTGGATATCTAGTGAGATTAATTTATGGTCTGATCTTACCAATGAGGGGTTTACTTCTGGTATGGAGCACAGAGTCCCCATGTTGGTAATGATCAGGTTGAGTATGTTATCCCCTCTTGTGGGGGTGGTGACTAATTGTTCCATGCCGTTTGAGTTAATAAATTCCAGGAACCTTTGGGCTAGGGTGTTGGGGCTTGAGTAATGCTCCCAGTCTATGTTTGGATAGTTGAAGTCACCCAACATGATGGTGTTTGGAGAGATCTTCATGTTCTCCAATGTTTTTAGGAAAGCCGAGTGGGATTCCTGATTTTGAGAGGGTGGTCTGTAGCATGCTATAAACTGAAAAGCAGTTTTGCCCACTGTTAGTTGCACATGGATGGTCTCCGATGCTTCATGCAACACCACTAACCTGGAGGTGTGGGTATCCTTGATAAAAATGGATACTCCCCCTCCTTTTGTGGTTCGGTCCGAGTTTTGGGCCGAAGTGCATGGTATGAGGTATAACCTGGTAGTGCTGGGGTGCTCTCTGGAGCCTTGAACCAGGTTTCTGTCACTGCACATATGTCGATGTTTTCCATACTGAGGAGAGCTTCAAGTGCATGCATCTTGAGGTTAAGACTTCTGGTGTTTAGCAGCATTACCCTTAGTTTTTTGTTCATTGTGTTGTTTATGGAGGTGGATTTGTCTTTTGAGCCTTGCCTAAAAAAGGCACTATGGGGGTGGCAAGAGCCTTTGCCAATATCCGAAAGCCCAGGGGTGACAGGTGCAAGCCATCCCTAGCAAAGCAGCGTGGCTTGTCGAGCATGTCATCCCAGGCTGACAGACACTGGATCCCCTTTGAATGACACCAAAATTTTAGCCAATTGTTAAAATCGATCATTTTGTCTTTGTACTGCGGCATCATTCTAGGTGAGGGTAATATGCTACTAAAGGACAGGGTCATACCAGCCTGGGCTACATGATCAGAGAGCTCCTCTATGTCTCTTTTCATGTAGTCAAGGGAGGTACGTCTCAGGTCATTCACATCAGCATGTACTATGACTGAGTCATATTTGTACTTACTTTGGAGTGACCTGAGTGCTTGTGTTATGTGGCGGATCCTAGTGCCCGACAGGCAGCTCACTGTGACCTTCTCTTTGTTCAGCCCGGTGAGCGGGACATCAGTGTGTCTGACTATAGAATCACCTATTACGAGTGCATCAGGTGTGTTGTTCAGCCTTAGGGGCTGTGACTGCTTGGCAAACTGACTTTGTGAACTATGTGTTGCACATGATTTGTTCTGTGGTAGCGTTTGCTTGGATGTCTGCTTTGGAGGTCTCTGCTGCTTAGGCAGATTTTTATTTAGAGCCTCCGAGTATGTTTTTGTGTGTTTATGTGTTTGGTTTGCTGATGTTGTAGGACTATGTGAGACTGGATTTGTGTTGTGTGAGGTTACCTTCTCCTCCTGACTGGTTACACCAATTCTGAGTTGAGAGAGTTCAATATAGAGTATATGTATATATATATATATATATATATATATATATATATATATATATATATATATATATATATATATATATATATATATATATATATATGGGTCTACTACTAATTACCGACACGACGATTCCCCGACGGAAAATTCACCGACGCCAGATGACCGACACCACAAAAACCCGACAACGCAAAACACCGAACACCATTACACCGACACACGGAACGTAAACAACACGCGACACTACATAGCATACACACTAGCCCTGACCCAAACCCTAACCCTAAGGTCCGACACTATCGCACACTTCACCTACCTGCACCCTAACCCTAACTCACTTACCCACCCCTAACCCCAAGCTCCGACACTACCGCACACTCTCCCTACCTGCACCCTAACCCTAACTCACTTACCCACCCCTAACCCCAAGCTCCGACACTACCGCACACTCTCCCTACCTGCACCCTAACCCTAACTCACTTACCCACCCCTAACCCCAAGCTCCGACACTACCGCACACTCACCTATCACACACCCTAACCCTACATCCCTCACTATTGCACACTTACCTGTCCGCTCCCTACTCCTAAATCCCTCACTATCGCATACTTACCAGGTCGCTTACACATTCCCCTTGTCGGTCTTCCGGCTGTCGGGATTCCAGCGTGTCGGTCAACTGCGTTGTCGGTCGTTTGGTGTCGGTAATTTCTTTGTCGGCGAATCGGCGTTTCGGTAAATAGTAGGGGACCCATATATATATATATATATATATATATCTCTAGATATATATATATATATATATATATATATATATATATATATATATATATATATATGCACACACACATACACACACACACACACACACATGCAGATATTCAGGTATATAGTAGTATAATTTGAACAGTTAGTACTCAGATTCACTAGACTGTTAAGAGAACTAGTTAACAAAGGATTATGTTAATGCTAGTTTGGTAGAGTTATGGAGTATTCAGCTTATGCCACCATTGCACATCTAGTTGTTACTGAGCTGAGAGGTCAGGAGGACATTAAAAGTATGCCTTTCATCTGTAGTTCTTGCCTTAAGATAAAGTTTATTTTAAATTTTACTAGGTTAGGTAAAGGACATTCAGTCACTGTGTCTATTGATTGACTTAGTGCTGTGGGCTAGTTGTACTGAGCATAGCTGTGTGGAGATGAGGTACTGTTTGAACTCAGGATATCCAAGACCATATAGTGACAGGCAATGTTGCAAAATGTTATTGTTCCCAGATGAAAACATGGGTGATCCTGTTGTATATTCAATTCAAGTTTATTTAGAAGTGGAGAGGCAATGTTGCTAAAATGACTTAAAGATATTTGAACAATAGAGACTACATTTCTGGCTGCTAGAAATAGTTCAGCCCTGTGCAGTTTGCCTGGTAAGATTATGTTTTTTTTTTTTTTATATATAAGTACTGAATTAAAGAAAGCTATCAATGGTAACTATGATTAACATAGTTGCTTCAACTTTTAAGACTGGAATGGAATGAATTGCAATTATAAGAAGTGGGAGAAATGCATTTAGTTATCAAGGCATTTAGTTAGAGACCTTGATGTTTAATCTATGTCTCAGTTGAATAAAATTATTCTTTCGAAAAAGGATGAAGGGTATGCAGAGAAGCACTTGAAATAGCAATGGCAAAGCTGTCTGCATGCTGAATGAGCTTGGCTTTATCAGTGTTGTATGCCATATTGTTCATAAAGATAGCAAAAAAGAAAAGGGACGTGCACCAGTTCTAAGTGACTCCAACTGATTACCAAGTCATGCATGCTGAATGTTGTGCTAAATGTTAAAAACTAACAAAATGGGAGCTCCTCCATGTGATAAATGCTGTGTCAATGAATATAATCATTCTGATTCCAATTCCCCAACTGAAACAATCCCTGAGTAGCTTTACATTAGCTTGCTGCACTTATCTGTGGTTAAACATGCAAACACTATTTTTTCATCCTTGCAGAGTGTTTTTCTTTCCCCTTTGTGTGAGCATAGAGAATATAGTATTACTGTTATGTTTCACATGAGTAAGCCCACCTTCCAAAAAAACTTTTCTTGGGACTGTAACGTAATAGTTCAGTGGATGTGTTTTTTGATAAGTTTCAATGGCTAAATTTATAGTTGCTAGGTTGTACTTTGACTGCTTGTACAGGCTATGTAATAAAACACCACTACAAACTAATAAGTCAATAATGCCCAGCAGGGTGGTCATACTGAAGAAAACACAACTAAACTCTATTCAACTCAGGGCTAAAGCTATAGACAAAAGCCTCATTTGCTTTGACAGGTTGAGCATTCCCCTTAAACTCCAGAGCTGTAGGATGTTATTGTAATTAGAATAAGCAGCTGGTTAAGTGTTTGATTGTTTCCTTGTTGTCATTTTCCATTTTAGTTATTTCTGCATCTAGTTCTTGAGCTAGAAGGCTGAGCATGCTCTATGAAATATGTCCTAGCCTTATGAAAGAGGAGTAAACTGAAAAGAATATTGACTATGCCCACGCAGAATAAGAGTGTTAATGCATTAATATTGACAAGAAACAATAAAGTATGGTAAGCACAAATAGTTGATAGATGCAATGCACCTTTTTTAAATAAACCATCAGTAAGCTGCTCTCTAAGGATTCAACATTAAGTATATCAGAGTTGTTCTTGGACTCTGAAATCAGCATGGTGATGATGCAAATCATTCTGTTGAATTAAATAGACGAAAAGTGAAGCAATATAATATAGCAAAGGTATTAAAATAAAAAGGATATGCATTGTTTCAAAAAATAAACAAAAGTCCTGCTCTGGGATTCAATAAACTCCATGTAGGCTTTGTGTAAAGCCTACACTAAGTTTACATGTGTGTGCAGTGATATGCAGTGAGCAGCTGTGCATTACCTTTAAATGTAAATAAGTGGGGTTGCGTGGCTGGCAACACTTTTGCCAGCCAGGAAACCATGTAAGCAAACAGAGACAGCAATCATGTTTAAATCAGAGCACTGAAGGTCTGCAGTTTTTCATGAAATGCCATAATGATCACCTGGGCTTAACAGATAGCTCTCAATCTCTTAGTGCAAGACGTCTGCACAAAGGCCAAAATAATAGGGGGGGGGGCAATGACCCAGAAATAGGGACATATTTGACATATTTGCTTTTCATAAATGTGCTACAATAACCAGGGTTTGTGTTATGATACATGTTCTGATGGATTTGAAGTCTGAAGCTCAAATGTATGTAATTATTGAGTCACCTCACTCCAGAGATATCCCAGTGATATGGCAGAAAAAACACAATGATAAGGAACACAATAAAAGTTTTAAAAGCAAAAATCTGTACATTCTGTAAAAATCTGGACAGTTGAGAGGTTTGCAAAGTGTATGGTCCAAATGCAAGACAGGACAGTGTATTTACAGTGCATATTATTGTGAAATCCCATTCCTGGCATTCTGTGCTGAAGTTGTGTAAATGATCTGTAAGGGTACATGAATTACCATGTAAAATAAACACTCAGGGGAAGTGTGTGTATTGGATAGGGGCACATCGATGAACTGCAGGAATGAGCACAGGGAAAGAGAACAGGTGAAAAATCTAATGTACAAAAGATGAGGGCATGTCAATGGGAAAATGGTTGTAGCAGCAACACCATTCACATATCAATATGGTACAGTACGGACTGCACAGTGAAAATGTGTATCATGTGACTGTCACAAAAGGTGACATAACAGTAGGGAGGATGTCTGTGTGAGAAAAGCATCCTTACATGAACAATGCAGAGAACTCTCTCAGGGATGTTATAAACAATTGGGGTAGGGTCCATTTTGTGAAACTGTAAAACTGATTTGCCTGAATATGAATGTAATCTCAGCAGAGGTCTCCAGCAAGTGGGACACAGGTAAAAGCTCATGAGCTATATTAAAAAAAGCATACACAATCATGGACAATATCAGAATAATACCACCAGTAATCCCACGTCTGAACAGAGAGGGTTCTGCACAGACACACTTGTACAACTATTATGATATGTCAGCACTCTATGAGGGTAATCAGACATACCACCCTGATACTGTAGCTTCTGCTAGAGGTATTAGGAGGGAGACTGCTATACCTGTATGTGACATTATAATCAGTAAAGTCTAGTTGACTGGTGTGCATAGCATATATGCATATACATATAAATATACATATACATATATGGCACAATCCATACTGTCACAAATTTTACCCATGCCATTAATGATGTCAAACAGCTATGTATGTTCTGTGCTCATCACCAGAACAGGTATCACACATGCATCTGGTGTAAACCTTGATGGAGTTTCTGCACCATTAGCCAGTAATGTTTATGCCACAAGAAGAATATCTAGGTATGGCCAATAAGATGTGTGACAGCTCACTCTGGCAAAGGTGGTATACTTCACTTGCACATCACGGAAGATGTGTACTGAGTGACATGAAGAAGGGTGCATTGCACTCAGTTACTGGTGTAATGAAGGCTGGGAACTATGGAAGTATTATGGCCTGTGATGTGGATGTCCTTCACATACTCAGTAGTTGTGTCACATACAAGGGAGTAGTCAGCACTGTGGCCACATGCTGGTACACATTCTACATACCATCTATCCCAACTCATAGGTCACATAACTTCTGGTCTGATTATACTGTGCAATGTCTACATTATACTTGGGTTGTGTGTTTGTTTTCTTGACGTAACACATTTCCCTCATCTTTTTGTGTCATTACAGGTGTTGTTTTGCTATGGCAGCAATCTTTGGTGTGTGTTGAGACTGTCTGTATTATACTAATATAACAGTTGGAGTCAATGATTGTCCACGATCTACAGCCCTTCAGACAGCTGTTTGGACACAGGATGTGTATGCCATTTCTAATGTCTGTGACTTAAATAATGGACAGGAAAGGGCCTAGCAGACAGCCCTAATGCATGGACCCGATCGTTGGACCTGAGATATAGTTCACTTCACACGTTTCAACATATTTCCATACCATGTATGTGATACAGTGGTCTCCTCACTTGGTAATATATGGGTTTATGGCTGTTTCTGACAGTGCTGAGTGAATACCTCAGGCTGGATTTGTATCAAATGCATTGGGCCTGTCAAGTTCAAAAGAATGACAGTGCTGTCATCATGCATGCCCTTGATGACCTCTTGGAGGACATCTAACAGATGTAACAGACATGTCAAAATGAAAATAAATAAATAAATAAATAAATAAATACATCATGTAGGGATTAACAACTCACACAGGTCTGTTGCACACAGCTGGGATATTAGGAGTGTCCATTTAGTAAAAGGTCTGTGATGACATGTTGGTTTACCTCACAGGTGAGGAGAGTCAGGATGTGTCTATACATGCATGCATCGGGTGCTGTCCCCACAAAGTGACAGGGATGCATATCAATGTACACCCTTCTACAGCAACATAGTCTGTGTGGAGGGTATGTTGAAGTGTGCATTCAACTGTGTCATTAAGGTGTATGTGCTGAGTTACATGATATATGATCTGTGATGCTGTCACATCCCATTGATTCTGTGTGATAGACCTGGATGAAGGTAAGACAGTGCATACTGGCTATCTTGATCTAGCCTGGGGTTTGGACACAATCCACCATGCAGGTATAGTTGAGAAACTCACCCAGCTGGGGATTAACCCATACGTCACTAGATGGATAACCAATTGACCCACTGACAGAACACATACAGTGAAAGTTGGTGTATCAACCTATACTAGTAGAGCTGTCACCACTGGCATACCTCAGGGATCTGTACTTGACCCTTTACTGTTTGGACTCTATTTCTTGACAGTTCAGGCTAAAGTATACAGCCCTTGGCTTGCTGCTTTTGCTGATTCTTGCACACTGGGTGCAATCATTGAGTCCACCTATGATGATAACAAACTACAGGAGGAGCTAATACAGACAAATGATTGTTGACAAAGCCACACGGTCTACAAATAAATGAAAAAAAAATGTTTTTATTTTGCCCTTCTGCAAAGTGGAATTCCCTGCTAATTACAGCATTGACAGTAGTCCTGCTATGCTGAAACCCAGTTATACAAGCACTGGGAATACTAAGATAGCAATCTGAACCATTAAGTGTCCACACTGTTACTGAAAGCCTATTTTGTGCACACCATATGTCACACCATCGTATTCAGATCTGAAGATTATATTACAGTACTGCACTCAAACCTCATCAAAACACTAATATAGTATACTGCACTGTTATGCATATACCTTACCAGACACATTCAGCAGTAGAGGGACCACAGGTGTCTACCTCACCAGACACATGCAACAGCTGGAGAGACCACAGGTGCTTCTCACCAAGAAAACACAGGGCTTACAAACTGTGCATGGATAGACTGAAAGCCACATCATTGTAATCTGGATTAGATGAAGTGACTTCTGCCTGGCCTCCAGGCCAGACTCTGACCCTCCCCTGGTTGCATCACTGCACATTCTCAAATCAGATATAGCTAATAACATCAGCAGTGTCTGCTAAGAAGAATATGGTAATAATAGTGGCCTACATGCTGGTGTAAATGGCTCTCTGTCACACACACATGCATACACTTGACTGCAGTGAGAATAGAACCCATACCTATCTAAGTACACATACTACAGAACACTGCATTTAAGGCAAGCATCACATCTTAAGTTTGACTGGGAGTGTCTCAGACAACACTTTATAGCTGATGACATCAGCAGTGTCTGGTGAGAAGAATATGGTAATAAAAGTGACCCACATAATAGTTTAAAAGGCTCTTTGTAATATCAGTCAAGAGCACAAACACACCCAGTTGACTGCAATGAGAAAATAACCCATGCTTATCTAAGTACACAAACTACAGACCCCTGCATTTAAAGTGAATGCAACAGCTCAAGTCTGACTTGGAGTGTCTCAGACAACACTTTGTAGCTGATGACATTAGTAGTGTTTAGTGAGGAGAATATGGTAATAAAAGTGTCCCACATGCTGGTGTAAAAGGCTGGCTATAATGTCAAGCAAGACCACACACACACACACACACACACACACACACACACACACACACACACACACACACAGACACACACAGACACACACAGACACACACACACACACACACACACACACACACACACACACGCACACACACACACACAGACATGCCTGCAACACCCCAAGTGGACTGTGGTGAGAATAGAGCCCTACATATCTAAGTACACAGGCTACAGAACTCTGCATTTAAGGCAAGCACCACAGCTCAAGTCTGCCTGGCAATGTCTCAGACAGCACTTTATAGCTGTGTCTGGTGAGGAGAATATGATAATAACAGTGACCCACATGCTTGTGTAAAATGCTCTCTGTAATATCAAGCAAGAGCACAAACACCTACACCCAGTTGACTACAGTGATAAAAGAACCCCTACCCATCTAAGTACACAGACTACAAGACACAGTAATTTACACAAGCACCGTGACACAAGTCTGACTTCTAAAAGACTGCAGGTCAGCCTATAGTGGATGATATTAGCAGGGCATGTTGGGGAGAAGATGTTAGGAAGCCTGCATAGATTTATAGCTTCATAGGTTCACAGCACATTATTGGCCTAATGGCTCTAGGGTATTTACAAGCCTAGCCATATAAAAACACAAGTATACTTATTGAGCATAGTTGTAAAGTCATTGTTAGCACATAATTTTGTGATCAGCACAGACTGGCCCTGTTCTTGAGGGACATAGTTGGCACCCCAGGGATGAATTTACAATCAGCCATCCAGTTGTCAAGGTTGCACTTGAATAGGGTCATTGAGGAGCACTACTCCACGTGTAGTGAGAGCCTATTACAGAGGAGTGGCAATCACTGAAACATACATCTATCTCCATTGCAGGTTCTGAATATGCCACATGTTAGGCTGAGATCCATGGAGCAAGTTATTCTTATCACATTTGATTTGCAGATGTCCAGCATTTCCAGTAGGGCAGGGTCTGAGACTGCTCTGTAGTCCAGACATAGGTCACCTCTCAGCAGCTTGCATGATATTTAGTACAGTGACAGGTCATTCATCTTTCCATGTTTATCAGGTTTTGGAGGTCCTGGATTCTCCCAGTCACAAACCTTTGTGTTTTCTCCAGTTTATTTATTTATGTACTGGCATTTGGTAACCTGGAAAGTCCAAATGGTTAGGAAACCCATTTGCAGTGGAGGCCCAGGGAGAAAAGTTCCAAGCAGTGATTAAAAATTGACAATAACAGTAATCATATATCACGAAATTATAAAAATAACATTAGGAGGTAGTGAATGTACATGTAAATTTACATTTTGATAGGAAAAAATGAACATCCCATAAAATATGTTTTTATAAATATAAATAATAAATTGGATAGTAGGCATTAGAAAACATAAAACATTGGCTGGTTCTGGAGAGAAAGTTTAATCTTTATGAAATTAGAACCAGTGCAAGCAGTAAAGAGGGTAGAAGTAAAGTGATGTTTAAAGTAAGGATAAGTTATTAGGGAGACTGAAAGATGAGTTATAATATAAAATATTAAGGGTCTATATCAGCTTAACAAAAGCTGATAAGAGCAAACACTCTTAGATTGACCCTGAGGGGGTATAAAGAAAAAAAAAATAAGTTACTAGGAGGTTAGAATGGTCGGTAGTAGGTTGAGAGGAGAGAGACAAAGGAAATATTTGCTGCAGGAGTCTGGTGAGGTACAGACAAAGGTGAGCATTGTCCTCAATTAGTGGTTTGATAAGGGTAGAGTACAGCAGAGCTATGATCTCCCCCCCTGGTCTTGGATGTGATGACCTTATTTATGAGGTGCGCAGTGTAGAATGTGTGTCTCACCACTATGGACACATAGTGATTGAAGTGTAGATTGCTATCAACATGTGTTCACAAGTGTCACATACATGGGATGCTATGTATATAATTAGCAGGGGTACTTCATTACCAAAGGGGACAATGAGGCATTTTTTGCTTTAAGGTTCAGTCCATGGGTTTGGCACCATTCATTTGTCTGTGTCAGCCCCTTTTGTAATATGTTAACATAGTTGGGGGTCTCTATAAGACCACATCCAGTTGACAGTCATCTATAAACTTGGTAAGTCACACAACATCTACCTTTGCCTGGACTTCAGAGAAATAGTTTCCAAACAGTTGAGTGCCCAGCACAGATCATTGTGGTAATCCACTGGTAAGTGTTCTAATGGCGGAGTTCCAGTCCCCAATTTTGACAGTGTGCATTCTGTCAGTGAGTCAGTTGGGCATCCATTTAGTAATATATGGGTTAATCCCCAGATGGGAGATTTTCTCTATGATACCTGAATGGGGGATAGTGTCAAAGGCCTTGTATAAATCAACATAGTGATATGTCCTGTTATCCCTCATCCAGGTCTTTGGGGTCATTATCAAAGAATTCCACTAGGTTTAAAAACCAAGGTCTAACCTTGACAAAAACAAAATGGGTCAGGTCAACTGTGTTGCAGGCCACCTATGTCCCTGTGGATAAGGTCCATGCTGATCCCTTTCCTAGCCTTGCAGATGAGGCCATTTAGGCTTATAGGTCAATAGTTATAGTTCTGCATGTTAACAGATTGATATGCATTGCATATCATAAAATATTTGATATTAATTTCTGTAGTGTAGGTGATATATGTGTGAAAAAAGTACCGAGACACCAGCATTGCAATGCTTGGTGGAGGCACCACATGGCTGTATTGTAAATGTGTGGCATATTGTTAGATAAGGCCTTTAGTTTGTTGTGTTTACGCATGTAAATTCATGTCATAGACAGGAAATGTTCAGTAAACAGCAGTAATTTTTTTTTGTGTCTTTCGGCTTTTCCCGGTTAGGGGTCGCCACAGCGGAACTCCGGTCCGCAAATGATTGGCAGATAGATTTTTATGTGCCGAGTTGCCAGCCCTGACGCACAACCTTCAATGAAGGTACACCCATACACGCATGTCTCCACGTTGAAGACGCTCTAACTGAGAATTGAACTGGACAGTGTCTTACTGTGAGGCGACAACGCTACCACAGCACCACCACCGCAGATAGTAAACAGCAGTAATACATAATAATATTTATTTTTCCATAGCGCAGCAAGGAGCTGGTTTGGGAGGTAGTTGGCAAACTGTTTGCACATGTGAGATATACTTTCCCTGTTTGCACATAGATAAGCAGTGCAGAAACGTGAGTTGCACTGCTAAAGTCTGACAGTTAGTAATGAATCTATGAAACACACCTGCTGCTTAATTGACTGTGGCAGCAGGTGTCAATGCATTGATACATTTCTTTTTGAGCCCAGATGATAAAGGACTCAAATCGAGGTATATGTAACAGTTTTAAATACTTTTAAATAATCACTGATAATGCAGTAACATTAATTCTTATAGGTTCATAGGTAGGTACTAGGCTATCTGCCCAAGGGCATTTATAAGCCTAGCCAAAGTGTGTTGGCTTTTGCCTCCCCATTGATTAATTAACTGATCCTCTGTCAAGCAGAGCTGATGAAGTGATTCCAGGGATGTATTTTCTGTTACCCATCCACTTGTCAAGGTTTCTCTTCAAGAGTGTTAGTGAGAGGGCTCTGCCTAATGTAGTTTGGAATTTTGTTCCAAAGCATGGGGAGTCTCTGTGACAGGTATCTATCCCTCCAGCATGTTCTATTTACTGTTGTGGTGAGGTTTAGCTCACTAGAGCACGTGGCTCGCAGTGACTTGTATTTCTTTAGGTGGAGCATGTCCATCATTTCTGAGTTGGACATGGCTTTGTAAGTCAGGCAGAGATCCCTTCTGAGTAAGTGATATGCCACTAAGTACAGCTGGAGTTTTTTCAGTCAGGCTGCATAAGAGATATGTTTGAGGCCAGTAATCCTCTTGGTGAGATAATTTTGTGGTCTTTCCAGCTGTTGGAAGTGTCTTGTGAGGTACATCCCAAATGGGGCATTGTACTCTATGATGGGCCTGATGAGTGATGAGTAGAGGGGCACTATAACCTCTTTATTTCTAGATGCGAACCCTTTAGTAATTAGATGGGCCACATAGAATGATTTCCTAACTACTTTGGCAATATGATTGTCAAAGGAGAGATTACTATCTACCTGGGTCCCCAGGTCTCTTATTACCTCTTCTGTATTAAGGGGTCTGCCATCTATGTGGTAATTTGTGGGTGTTTTGTTTTTCCCAAATGGGATGACTATGCATTTTTTAGCATTTAGCTTGAGACCATGACTTTGACACCAGGTGTCCGTCTCAGTAAGGCCCTTTTGGAGGATTTCTGTGTCAGCCGGGGAGTCAATTATGGCTCCCGGTTTGCAGTCATCGCTGAACTTGGTTAGCCATAGTCCTCCTGTGTTTGCCTATACTTCTGAGAAGTATATGCTGAACAGTAGGGGTCCCAGGACTGAGCCTTGCAGGACACCACTTGTGACTGGTTTAGAGTTGGACCTGGAGCCCGCTATTCTTACCGTGTGAGTTCTGTCTGTAAGCCAGTTGGCAACCCATCTTGTGACATAGGGGTTTATGCTCAGGCTGGTGAGTTTTTCTGTAATACCCGAGTGGGAAATGGTGTCAAAAGCCTTGGCAAGGTCAAGGTTTGCTGTGTGAACCACCTTTCCCTCGTCTATGCCCTTGGTGATTGTCTCAAAGAAGTCAACCAGGTTTAGTAAGGATTATCTGCCCTTAACAAAGCTGAACTGGGTCAGGTCAAGTGTTTGGAGGTTCTCAATGTCTTTGTTAATGAGTTCCATGATGATGTGCTCCATAGCCTTGCAGACCAGGCTGGTCAGGCTTATGGGGCGATAGTTACCAGGGTCAGTTGTGGCCCTTCCTTTGTGGAGTGGAATAACCATTGCTCTGTGCCATTCTATGAGCATGTAGCCTGTAGAGAGGCTGAGGTTGAACAGTATGTTTAGGTGGGGGGGTTAGTTCGTTCTGTAGTTCATGCAAGACGCAGCCTGGGACACCATCTGGCCCCATTGACGCTGTGTTTTTGGCTTTTGAAAGGTCTGTTTTCACCTGTGCATCTTTGATTTCTGGGACACTACACTATTCCGGTATTGTTGTGGGTCCTTTTGGGGGCAAGAGGGGGGGTGAAGTTTGCACTGACTCTATCTGCCAGGATGTTGGCAATATCAGTAGGTTTAGTATATTGTGTTCTATTTTGCACTAGTTCAGTGCATATCTGTGAGTTGTCACTTAGATTCTTAACACAGCTAAAGAAGGCTTTGTGGTTATCTTTTGAATCTTTGGCTATTTTTCTTTTGAAGTTAGCCTTGGATTATTTTATGAGGGACCTTAGTTTCTTACTGATACTGATCAGGAATGTCTTTCATTTTTGGGATTTGCTTTTTTTCTGAACTAGTTTCCTCCTTCTATTGCATAGCATGTTTATGGCAGGGGTCCACCAGACTGGTTTTCTACTCTTAGTGGAGTGAGTCTTGGTTTTGCTAGGGATGGCATAATCTATGCATCTTTGTAGGTGTTCATAGAGTGCATTTGTAAAGGTTTCTGCATCTTGCGCAGCGTTATCCTTTAGCGTGGGGGCTGTGAAACTTACTGCCTCTGTCTTAAGTAAGGTGAAGTTTGCTTTAGAAACATTTTTTACTGTAGTTTCCTTAGTTGGGGGTTGTGGTGGTAGGGTGTGGACATCCATTGTGATTAGTTTATGGTCTGATCTAACCAGTGACGGGTTGACCTCTGGTGTGGAACAACTGTTACCCATGTTGGTGATGACCAGGTCCAATATGTTTTCAGCTCTGGTAGGGGAGATTACCAGGTGATCCAGGGCATTTGAGTTGATGAATTCCAGGAAGCACTGGGTCTGGGAGTTTGTACTTGAGTACTTTGCCCAGTTAATGGTAGGGTATTTGAAATTGTGCAATATCAGGGTGTCTGGTAGGACCTTCATGTTTTCCACTGTCTCCAGAAAGGTGGAATGGTGGTCCTGGGTCATGGAGGATGATCTGTAGCAGGACACAATTTGCATTGCAGATTTGCCCAAAGTTAGTTGCACATGGATGATCTCAGAGGTATCATGCTGCGCCACTAGCCTGGAGGTGTAGGTATCCTTGATGAATATGGATACACCCCCTCCTTTTGTGTTTCGGTCTTTGTTCTGTGGCTGAAACGTGTGGTATGAGGTGTAGCTCGGTAGTGCTGGGGTGCTCTCTGGAGCCTTGAGCCAGGTTTTAGTTACTGCACAGATGTCAACTTTCTCCATACTGAGGAGTGCTTCGGGCGTGTGCATTTTGAGATTTAAACTCCTGGCACTGAGTAGCTTAACCCTCAGTTTTTTGTTAATTGTGCTGTTTACAGAGGTGGGTTTGACTTTTGAGCCTTGCCTAATAAAGGCACTATGGGGGCAGCAAGAGCCTTGGCCAGTATCCGAAAGCCTTGGGGTGACAGGTGCAAGCCATCTCTTGTGAAGCAGTGCGGCATGTCGAGCATGTCATCCCAGGCTGACATACACTGGATCCCCTTTGAATGGCACCAGAAGCTCAGCCAATTGTTGAAATTGATAATTTTTTCTTTTTACTGAGGTATCATTCTTGGTAAGGGCAGGATGCTACTCAAGGTCATACCAGCCTGGGCTACATGATCAGAGAGCTCTTCCATGTCTCTTTTCATGTAGTCCAGGGAGTTACATCTCAGGTCATTCACACCAACATAAACAATGACAGAGTCATATTTGTACTTGTTCTGGAGTGACCTGAGTGCTTGTGTTATGTGGCGGATTCTGGCTCCTGACAGGCAGCTAACAGTAACCTTCTGCTTGTCCAGCCTAATGAGTGGGACATCAGTGTGCCAGACTATAGAGTCACCTATTACTAGTGTGTTAGGTATGTTATTTTGCCTTAAGGGCTGTGATTGTGCGGCACACTGATTTTGTGTTTTATGTATTGTCTGGTTTGTGATGGAAGGTGCAGGCTGTTAGGGTGTCTGCTTTGACGGTCTCTGATGCTTTTGCAGGTTTTTATTTAGAGCCTCTGAGTATGATCTTCTGTATTTATGTATATTTTTTGCCAGTGCTGGTTTAGTAGGTCTATGTGTGGCTGGAGGTGTGGTGCAAGTGTTAACCTTCTCCTCTTGACTGTCGGTTCCAGTCTCGGGTGGAGAGAGCTTAGCCTCCAGTTTGGCTGTATAATTGCATCTCTCACATACGTTAGTGTTTTGTGGTAGGAGGAAAGGGTCATCTCTGTACATGAGGCAGTTGTAACATTGCCTCAGGATATACAGATTCACCAGCTAGACTGGAGAGTACACCTGAAATTGCCCTTTAGTCCTACCTGAATAGTAGGGTGAGCTGCTTAGTCACTTGGTTGGTGAGGGGTGAATAAAGAGCCTTGCCCTGCTGGGCAATCAAGTGTCAGGTTATATTAGTGCTTGCTATTAGGTCTGAGCAAGTGCTGGGCTGTAGGATGCTTTTTTAGTACTTAGGTTGAGAGTTAGACTAGTTTCAAGGGAAAAACTGAAGAGGAGACTTAGTGGAGCTGGGAATAATTTAACCCTAGCTAACCAGCGCTGCCTGGCATGCAAAACCATGCAAACATGTTTTTATAGCAGGGAAATGAAAGAGATAGAAATTAGCCCAAAATGGCCAATAAACTACTAACTTCTGGGCTGGAACCACTCCTCCAGGGACAGATAGGCTTCTTAAAGCACTCCTCTCTCACAGGTGAACAGAGAAACTTCCTTCTATCCAAGTAAGGTATGGGCAACTCAGAAACTTGTAACACAGCCCTGAATTCAGCACTAGCCTGAAAATTGGACTATACTAGCTTAGAAAGGTGGGAAACAAGGAATTTTTTTTTTTTTTTTTTTTTTTTAAGATAAGGCAAACACAGTAAAAAGTACACTTAAAACAGCTTTAAACGACTACAGACAATCAGAAAAGGCTATTGCACTTTAGTGTGTAGCCTACAACAATTAAATTATTTAAACAAATAACAACCTTTTAAAAGTGCAAGCAGTCAAATAAGTACAATATGTGAAAAAAAACAGGCTTTTAAATCGCAATAAATGCTGGAAAATTGGCGTTTAGGTGGAAAACAGTTAAGTACAGCAAGAAAATACAGAAAACTGATAATCACTCCAACGTCTCTCTTCTAAGCTAGAAGACTTGTATCAGTTTAAGGCTTTCTAGTGCAGTGGGGATAAGCAAGACTGCATGCAGATAACCACAGCATTGTACCACTACTCAACATTGCTTGGCATTGCTATGTGATGCAAAACTCCATGCAAACATAGAGGCCAGATAGTGAAGGTATCCATTGCTTTTTCTGCTACTTATGTGTGTTGCGTGTTATTCTATTTTTTGACTGGATTATAGGTGTTAGAATTGGGTAGATAGGAAAGTAATTATGGGGGGGGGGGGTCAGGCAAGGGAAAAAATCAAAGGGATTGAAATACAGAAATGTGCAAGAGGGAGGTAGGAAAGAAATATAGCTATCCATTTCTTCAACAGTAAAATCTGATCATATTTGCAGAATATTAGCTAAATTTGGACTGCCACCTCCAGAGAGTGGGGTGACAACGATGTAATCATGTTGTATAGCCAATTGGACTGAATCAATTGTGTAAAGAAGACGGGTGTGTGAAATGGAGAGCTATGTATGGGATGATTATTTTTTTGTGAGTTGCCCATTGTTTTTTTTAATTTAGTAATTAAGGACAGCTGGGTAAGGGGCATAGACATGTCTGGGTCAGGCAAGTTGGGTAGGTGAGTAAGAAAATGCAAATGTGATAAACAAGACAAAAGATAGTGATGGTGATGGACACAAAAGGTTGGGAGACACCATGATTGGGGTGAGGGAGGGGACAATGCAGGCTCATGAACATCAATCTTGGAGACATTGAGAATTGAGTCCTCATCCACTGGACTGTCCTCACTGGCCTCTTATGATGCTGGCAGCTGGAGTGCTTGATGTCTTCTCCTCTTATGGACCATGGTGGAGAGCAGCCTCTCCATCCAGCATAGGCATACACCAGTGGTGTAGTGCATGACCCCATGCACTATCCCTGGCATATCCCTGCAGGTGATGAAATCACCACGTCCACCACTACTTAGAGGGTACCACTGCACCAGCTTCTGAGACAGTACTATCTGAGGGCACAGGGTGGTGCAGGAGCAGCAGAGGCAGTGCTGCCAGGTTGGGTACCAGATGTGCTGGGCTTTTGTGCTGGAGCTGGTGGAGTGGGGGAAGGCTAATCCATTGGGGCTGACCTACCTTTCTGTGCTGTGTAGCATTTAGTGACATGGTACACATGGATGACATGGAGACATTTTGATGACACATAATAGAAAATAAAAAAAGAGAGATAAGGGGTGGGGTGAGAGAAAAAAGAGATACAATTAGTAGCATCATATGTGACATGCAGTGCATTGACATAATTATACAAATCTTTTATATGAAGTATTACATTTAAGCATATATCCTAACAGATACACACTATATTACAGATTGTTGAAAGTAATCCTTGAAATGTGCATATATTGCACATATGTGAGTTCCAATTAAACAGCAAAAAAAAAGGAAATAGGGAAGCAGCCTTCAACACTTAAACCAGAACAAAATCTAAGCAGTTCAGAAGGCCTCAAAGAACCACACCCCAAAGACGCCCAAAAAGATACAAATACAACTTTTATTTTCACATAAACATTCAGATAAATACATTTTCATCCACAGACTTCATCAGATGAATTAAACAGAACAGAAAAACAGCCTTCTTATACCAGTGATGAGTTTTTTGAATTCATCAATCAACAATCAACATCAATTGAAGTCCTGAATATTCATAGGACTCTGTCACCATTTACTCTAAACACCATAGCTAAGAACCACTTCTAAACACAATTTGTAACATCAACACATAATTATATCTAATGTCTAGAATCCTTTAGTCAAAATACTACTTTTGATTTTAAATAGAATAACAAAAACTGCCGGAAAGAAACTAGTAAAAAATGTATATCAGAAAATACAGTTTTAAAAAACAGTTTAAAAGAGTTTAAAAGAGGCTCACAAAGTACAGGATTGTCTCCAACTGGTGACCAAAAGGCAAACTACACTTAGAAAATAATTTAAAAACAACAAAGTTATAATTTAATATGTGGAATACATAAACACACAAAAATCTTTTGGTATGAGAAAAAGAGAAGAAAAAACTTCTATATTATAATTTTGCCGCCTGTAATTTCAAAAGGGGGGCAATGGAAATATTCTCTTTAAGTCCGAGGGTGTCTACTAGCATCCAGGGAATCCTGTCAGAACAACTCTCTATATTCCAAGCTGCTTTCCCAGGGACCATCCCGGACATCATCAGAGACTTTCTCGAGAACAAAAAATAGAAATTTTGCATCACTACAACATAATGTGTGTTTGTACAAGACGTTCCTTAAATTATTAGTCCTAATATCATACATGTGTTTGTATATATGCCTTTTGAGCTTCCCCTCATTTTTGCCTACATAGAAGGCTGAGCAGGCAACACATGTAACTAGATAAACAACCCCATTGTGTTACAATTTGAGAAAACCTGTCCACTTGTTTCTCTCCCCCTGCACTCCAAGTCTACACAACCAGTGTTCAAAATGTAAGAACATTGTGAGCAGGCACCACATTTAAAAGTGCCTGTTCTTTTGAGATTCCCCTTGGTGGGTGCTTTGACTCCCTCAAAGAGTTCTTTTCAATGTCTTCCTTTTTTATAGGTAATTTTCATGGGGTATTTATCAAAACTAGGCAGGTCAGTAAGTACTTTAAACCTGTCCCAGTCCTTCCTAATAATTTCATCCAACAACTTAGAATCTTGGTTGAACTCTATAACAAGTGCCTTCCTTGGGATATCTTGGTCATTACTGATTTTATCTGTTATGTTATTCACACTTGATGTGAACCCAGTGCCAAGAAGGGGACAATATTTTGTCTTCCTTAAATACTTTATATCAGTATTAATCTCTTTCAGTAATGAAGGGGGAATTCCTCGGTCCCTAAATAGCTTGTCTAACAAATCCACCTCATTGTCAAAATCTGAATCCAGGGATATCATCCTACTTGCCCTGATGAGTTGTCCTCTATAAATGTTCTTTTTCTGAAAGTAAGGATGGGCACTAAAAAAATGTAAACATGACTTCGTAAAGGTTTTCTTAGGGAAAACTTTAGATTTTATTCCTGTAGCAACCTTTTCTATTGTCACATCCAAGAAGTTCATCCTATTATGGTTGATGGAACTAGTGAAATACAGAACGTTGGTAGTAGTTTCAATATATTCAAGAAATTCCGACAATCTCCTTTTTGTGTCTATCCAGAAAAGACAAATGTAATCCAAATATCTTCTATAGTATGACCAACATCCCTTGAACTCAGAATCAAGAGTGATTTTTTTTCCCCCCACCATGCCAAAACAATGTTGGCATAGGTGTGGGGCATACCTTTAATTTGATGGAAAAACTCACCACAAAAGTAAATGAAATTATTGTTTAGTACCAACTCTAATAGGTGCAATAACACATGCAGGTTGTCAGCGGGAATGGAAACCTTATCTGTCAATGCTGCTTCCAACCACTCAATACCAATAGAGTGGGGTATAACAGAAAATAAATCTTTGATGTCTATAGTTACAAAATTAACTGGAAATATATACTGGAAATTAGAAGGTAAGTGTTAGGTGAGATAAGTTTGCAGACATGCACTGAGGACATAAATATAATGACGTGACACACTTTTTTTCTGTCTTTAAACACTGCAGGAAATTGATTTCTACATTGTGAGATTCAAACCTAGGCATAAGGGACAAAAAATGTTATTCCACAGTGTTGATTTTCCATCTTTACCACAAAAGAAGTGCTGTTCAGCCATACTCAGGCTGAATACAGGTGACAGTTTGAACTGTTACACATGTATATGTGTGACCTGAAAAGATTACTGGATATAGATCCAGTTGTGTATGTGTCTTAGGTAATTGTGAAGGCCATGCAAATCCCGATAGCAGATTTATACTTACAGAAATATTGTAGACATTATACCATCAGTCATACATCTGAAAACACAATAATGGTGTCTCATCCCTCATGCATATAATTCATATTGACTCCACTATCTAAAGTGTTATAAATGAGAGTGAATATAATAGGAAGTGGAACAATAGTAAAAGTACATGAAATATCCTGTATTAGAACCCAGGACCATGTGTATTTCAGGCCTACACTTATACCTGTTGCCACAAAAATGTTGAAATAACACTTGTGTATTTTTCAGTTCATTGCTATAAATTGCACTGTCACAACAGTAAAAATAAAGTTGCACAATCTGTACTAGAACCCAGGACCATCTGTACTCCAGCCCTACAGTTACACCTGCTACCACAGGACTAGGTTCATGCTATATTCCCTAATTTCCTAATCATTCTTAAGGTCTCTGTGTTAACTGACATGCAGGACCACTTAGCAGGTTGTGTGGTACCCAGCAGAATTTACTGAATGCACCTGGTTTCAATTATCCACTGTCTGATTCCTGTCTGCAGGTGTTCTATGGCTGCAGCTGTGGGGGAATCTTGATAACCACTGCACAACTCTGCTAAGTGCTGTTATTTGATGAAATACAGAAATTGCAACAATGTATTGCATTTGACCATTGCCCTTTTACAGATGACCTGTTTACAGGTGTTCTGCAGGTAATGGTTTGGTTCCTGGGTGGGCAACTAGTTCAGTTTGTGCCCTGCCACAGTTTATGCAAGCGAGCGAAGCACAGTCAAATCTGACATTCATTTTCTTCATTTCCTGTGTTTGAGCTAAGCCATGCATTACGGAAACAATGCCCACCCCCCAAAAAAAATTAGAACAAATGGAAAAAAAGGAAAAAGAAGTTGAAATTTGGAAAAGCAATCTATGAAATCCACAATACAAAATGTTAGTACACATGGCATATTTCTGCACAGGGCTGGCTTTGAGGTCTCACTACAATGAACCTTCAGAACATAGTAAGGGTACCTTATCCCTTTTTGCCAAACAAACAGCTTTTCACCAGGGAACTGAAATATAAATAAAAGGGAAAAGTAGCTCAAATAAAGCAAAGCAATCTATGAAATAAACACTGCAAAATGTTTGTTAGTACACATGAAATATTTCTATATAGGCCTGGATTTGAAATATCACTCCAGTGAACCTGCAGAACACAGTAAGGGTACATTATCTCTCTTTGACACACAAACATCGTTGCAACAAGGAACTGAAATCATTTTGCATACAACCAACTGCAACATCATCTACAGTAATATGAAATGGTACGAATTGCAGAAGGAGTCATTACTGGGCACATTGTGAGTGCTGTGAAGAGTACTTTTGGCTGACATCGAAGATTGAAACAATACTAATTTCATGAACTTTAATTGTACTTTGACTTGGGAATTAGGTCCACTCTTGTCATAGTATTAGAAACCCAAAAGATTTGGAGAAATAAAACAAGAGCAAAAACTATACAACTGTTATTTGTACATTTATTATTTTTGGATGCATTGCACTAAGTGATCACACAACCAGTTATGTGTATTGCTTGCAAATATGCAGCTCTGTCTTACCTTTCTGTGTTTGTTTGTCATTCTTCTCTTATTTGACCAGTAATGCGAGACATTCAGTCTGTAAGCCATTCTATATCATTGCCCTTAAAATGTGTGAGGATATTAAATGGCAATAATATAATATGCAGTTACCAACAAATGAAGTGGAGGTTGGGTGTTAATGAACTGAACTGATCATCTACTATGAGGTGATCTCTGCTTGACTTACAAAGCCATGTCTGACCCAGCTCTGTTAGAAATGTTACATCTAAAGAAATCCCAATCCCTCCACATCAAACACTCCAGAGACCTCAACCTCATTACCACAATCAACAGAGCATGCTAGAGAGACCAGTCCATAACCCAGAGACTGCCCATGCTCTGGAATAGACTTCCCATACATGTCAAGCAAAGCACCTAACTGGCCCTCTTCAAGAGAAATCTTGATGAGTGGATCATGGAAAATAGAAAGTTCACCCCAGGGATCACTCCAGTGGCTCTACTTGATAGAGGCACTGGGAACTAACGTTGGGTAGCACATTGCCAGGGCACTTCTATGAGCTAAATTTGTAAAGGCTCCAGGGCCATTAGCCTAGTACACACCTATGAACCTATGAACCTGTGAACTGTGTGCTGCTAACTTACATTTGCAACCTTCCCAAAATTACACCTAACATGTTGTTAGTCTAACATGATACACCCACTGGATCTAGAGCATTCTGCCTTGCTGATGTGTTTTCCTTCTCCCTACCAGTAATCATTCACAACTGCAATCTATTAAAAACAAAACTGAGGGAGTGGCAGCACTATATTTACTTCTGATACATTGAGACAAGTATTAGGCATTCAGCAATTCTATCAAGTTCACATCTCATTTGCATCTTCACCATGCTACACCATAAAAAAGCAACCATGTAGCTAGAGAAACTGAAGGTGAGGAGACTTGTTCATGCAGAACACAGAAAAGTGGCTATTACTTTGGGATATATCTGCACAGAGGATTACTGAACTTGAAAATGTATGTTTGCATTCTGTCAGCTACATACTGCATATGCTGAAATGTAATTATGAAAAATATGTTTAGTAGTTTTATATATATATATATATATATATATTATATATATTTTGATTAGCAAAGGCTTTTACACGTTTATCGGTATGCATTAGTTAGAAGTGTACTGATGGCATGGTCATGTTTGTCAGGGCATTTCGCAGGTATACACGACTGGCAATACCTTAACATGAAATGTTCTGTGTTAAATCTGTAGACATGTTTCAGGGATAGTTCATTTGATAGCAAATTTAGTATTTCAAAGATGGTTTGTTAGTAAAATGTGTCATTTACTGTTCTTTTGGCTGTGGGGGAGAAAACCTGAATTTGCTTTATGCCACAAACAAGGATATGTTGCCATTGCTAATGTCTCTTTTTTTTTGCATCCAGCCTGTTGTTCATATTTCAAATCTCTAGACTGTTTTATGTTTCTCCAGTGGGTAATACTGAAATCCCACCTTTTCAGTTTTATCTGGGAACAGTTATTTTGTAGTTATGTGATACTTATACACCTAGAACTATGCCACCCAGGTGTCTCAATCCTCAGAAATCACTCTTCACTGACCCTGAGAATCAGGTAATTGCTGAAGCTTTTAGGTGACATTGTGCCTTTCTGCTTGAGAGGGGATGTGGATATATGTCGGCCAGAATGCAGCTTTGGCAGCAGATCATCGCATAAGTTAATGCAGTGGGTGATCACAGCAGGACACATGAGCAGGTGTGCCATGGGGCTACTAACATGATCTGATCTGCATGGAGGAGAGCAGCTGCAGTGGGCCATGATCAGATGGGTACTGGGGGAGTCTGCTACAGAGTCACCACTAACAGCAAATGGAGAGTTCCTGTCCAATGTCAGGGACCCAAGCCGCTCTCAGAAAAGTGCAGAACAACAATTCCTTGACATTGGTGCTAGTGTTTCAGGGACATCAAGCATGTCCCAGGAGGAACTTTGAGGTAGGGGTTTGTATATCAGTTGTTAAATACTGTTATATAGTAAAACAATTTAAATCAATATGTTAGTTCTTTTTCAGGGAGGGGTATTGAATATTGCTACAACTAATACATTCTGCTAGATTACATATGTGCTTAGGTTTTAGTTGTCATCCAAGTCCTTGTTGAAAGTATAGTCAATGGACATATAAATGGGAAAAAGTATTACCCCCTGTGTTACTGTTAATTGTGATGATGTTGTCCCTACCTTGTGTTTAACTTCTTCCAGGACCATCTGACATACAGGGGATATCAACATCTGCACATCGTAAGCCAAATATTTTTATGTCAGTACTGATGAGCAATTCAAAGAAATATTTTAGTGTTTGTTGTTGATGTCATAACTGTTGCTTGTATTGCTGTACTGTCTAATAATGGCAGCACTGTTATTTTGTTAGCATATATTGTACTATAGTAGTGTAGGTATTAATTGTTCCTGTGTTTGTTGCTTATTATTACAGGTGATCCAAACAGGTGGAAGTGTGGGACTTCTACCACCTGATGTCAGAGTATCAGCAGACTCTGACAATGATGGCGGCCAAACAGAGACACAGTTGGGGGGTGTAGAGGTTGAATCTGACACTGATTGACATACAGTCATCCCCTGAAATTCCATCAGACACAGCCAGTAGGCCTATGCCTACCCATTCCAGTGAGCCAACAGATATTGGATAGGTAGAAGACAAGACAATCAATCAGAGAAGTGTGGTTACTGTGGCTTCAGTGCCCGTTGACTCCGGCCATAGCTAAATTGTGGATTATGTGCCATGCAGGAGGGTTGTTAGGGGTGCTCAGAGGAGGCTTGCTGTCTATCCTCTACCTGATCCAGGTGTCTCTTCCTGTGCCACTCAACATATGTTTAGGACTGCCATGGAGGCACAGCACAATCCCATAGGTGCTCCAGAGAAATGCTTAGGGTTGTAGATGTGGTACAGGCTGACATGGGTGACTGCCTCCACCATGCTGTCAATTCAATGGATTGGTAAATGACAAGTTGTAACAAGTGGTGTCTGTGATGGAACATCTGCTTGGGAGGGAGATGGCATCCTTGTGGGCATAGGTCAACCACATCATCTGCTGTTAGCCAATGTGGCAGTGCTTGATCACACTCCCATAGTGACAGTACTTCCACTGCTCTGTCAGTGGGTGAACTGTCCACACCCAGATGTTTCAAGCCATGGGATCATGGTCCTGGGCATACTTGTAAGGTGAGCTTGTCCAGCAGACATCAGTCACATTCAGGTAGTAGCAGTGCATCTGACTGTAGGTGTGGATATGCCAGTCCAACTCCTGGCAGAGCCAGTTCTCGTGGTCAGGGATGACAATGATGAACTGCCACCTCTACCATGCAGGGCTCACAAATGTACAACATACCAAGACATAGAGCTAGCGCAGAGCTTGGTTGTGTTCATGCAGACAATCACACACCAAATTCACCTGGAAGGCCCCTACAGATGCACACAAAACAGTTACATGGTTCAGCCATGCAGCTTAAAACTCATTTTGCCTTACTGGCCATTTGTTGCTTTATCCAAATTTCTGTCTGTTTCTCTTTCTGACTCACAAACACTCACTGACCTGTTGTGTCAACCTAGGTTTCCTGACTCCCCTCCACCCTGTGCAAGCGATGATAACTGTGTCATATCCCTGTTTTTTTTATATTTTGGATTCAGGGATACATAAGCCTTGTGTCTGATACTCAGGGTACATAGCTGAATTAGTGCCTAGTATTTCTGAATTTGTGAAACTGCAATGTGTATCATTACTTTCCAGCTTCTCTCTTTAAGGATTTTCCAGTACAAATGTATGGTGCTAAACTGAGTACATGTGGTGACTATCACTACATTTGAGAGGTGTGATTGTGTGAATCTTTGATGTCTGAGGCCTACTACTTAATAATGGACACATATAAGTCAAGTAAGTCTCTGCTATCAAACGTTATGGTCATTTCTGTATAAAATCTCCCACCGTTTACTTGCTTACACTACCAAGTAACAACTTGCAAGGATATGCCAGTCATTCATATTATTACACAATACACTCCAAGTTTAACACTTACCATGTAAATCCAGCAGTTGCAACAGTTTTAGTTCAGGGCTGACTCTGTCTCATGCAAGCAGTACATAGCCAGTACATGGGGAGGTAAAGGTTGTGAGCATTGCCTGGCATCAATGTTACTATATGTATGTGCTTAGGAGGAAGGTTTTAGCCCCTTAGTTGGTGTGTGAGTGCTGTGAGTTGTCTCTTAGCCAATGCAAGGTCATATTGAGCATGCCTACGTCTGTCTATATCCACAGCAGCTGCAGCTTCCCCCTCTGAATCCTCACCTAAGTGTGGCTGTGGTGACCTTGGCATTGGTGGTGGGATTTGTGGTCCTGCTCTTGTTGATCCCTCTGAAGCTGTTTTCTCAGGATGATTTTGTGTAGTATGGCACATGCTGTAAATATTTCAGTACATGTCCATGGATTGTACTGCAGGGATTCCCCAGATGTGCCTAGGCACTTGAACTGTGACTTCAGTAATCTGAACACATGCTGTATGATATTTCTGATTTGAGGGTGTGCCTCATTATGGTATTCTTCAGCAGGTGTGTGCACATTTCTGATGGGTGTCATCAGCCATGGTTCCATGGCATAAACTGTATCCCTCAGTAAATGGCATTGTGCGATATCCCCTAGAGTGAACATTTGATACAGTTGAGAAGTGTGCCAGATATGTGATTCATGGTAACTGCCAGAGTTTCCAGCACACACATTGGCATTACATATGACTTGGCAGCTAATAGAGTCAAAACCCTTTCTATTAATGTAGAGTCTTCCATGTTCCCAGGGTGGTGCCTTCATTTCTACATGTGTGCAATCTATGGCATGCAGTACTTCAGGGTAGTGTACTACAGGGTAGAACTCCTGCATATTTTTGGCCCTATCCTCAGGAGTACGAGGAAAATATATGTGGTCACTAGCATGCTGGAGCATAGCATTCAAGAACTGATGGAGGATCCTGATGCTAATGCCTGTGACACCCACAGCATGTCCCCTGTTGGTCTCTGAAAGGTACCAGTAGCTAAGATTCTAAATGCTACACATACATTTGTCTCTACTGGGATAAGCTCCCCTTGGTTTGCCCTGGCTCTGAGATGAGGATGACAAAGGTTGCAGAGTTCCTGTAGTGTGTCTCCATCCACCCTGTAGCACTCTACAGTTTCCAGATCATGTAGGTTGTGATAAGTTACCAGGGGTCTGAAAACTCTTTTCCTTCTTGGCCTTGGTCTGTTAACAGCAAAAGCAGCAGCACAGACTTCAGCATGAACTAAAGTAACAGCAGCCCCTAACATTATTTCTCTGCAGACTCCATTCACTGGCTGTATACTAATAGGTTTTGGAATTTGCAGGAAAAAAACATCACTGAGTCTACATGGTTGCTTTATAGCTTGTTGAATAGCTCCTCACTCTTGGATTGGTTGATTAGCATACAGTTCCGCTGCTTATGCTGTAATTAGCATGCCACAGTGTTTACCTTGTTTGCATGGCTGTGGGTGGTTCTACATACCATGTATCACCACTTACAGAATCAAAAACAGTAAGCAACCATGTGTAAATAGACCATGTAAGCTTTATTGAATCTGGCTACCAATCTTTAGTTAGAATGTTTCTAGCACTGTAGGTATGATTCTGTGGCAGATGTTCTGGGTGGAAACTGGTGGCTTCACTAATACACCCCTTATCTAATTAGAGTCATCTCCAGGGTTGCTCAAACACCAAAGAAAGGAGGCTGTCTCAATTGACTTGAATTCAGTTTAATTTCATTAAAACAACTGCACTTCTAACTGCTATGCCTGTTATCCTATTTAGCTATCTTACATTTGTTCCTTTGATGTTTTCCACCAACTTACATTTACTACACTTTGCATTTTCCCCCTTATTTCTCCTATCTTCCGTTACCCAACACTTCAACCTTCTCCTAGTATATTCCATACCCGATGCTTCTCTGCTGGTTAGCATCCTACACTACTCATTCCTTTCATCTCTTTGTTTCCTTCATTCCCTGTACATGAATCTTTCCTACCACTCCTGCCTTACACAATTTATTGCTGTCTCCTGGTGTTCACTTCCTTTGCAAAGTTGGGAAAGATTCATGAATGCCTACACTAAGAGTACACTAAGTGTACACTGTTCTGAGTGAATAGACAACACAAGCATAACTTCCACCTTCTTCCTTCTAATTTTAGTTTTCTTACTGATTTTCTTGCAACCTTAATTATTGAGGTGGATTTTTAAAGGCTACCAGAAAGAGGAGACTATGCCTGCACTTAGTGTAATGTTTCTGAGTGACTTGACAGCAAAAGCAATGTTGAAGGGATGTTCTTGAATAAAAATGTGTACATTTAATGTCCACTTAGCTGTAACCTTGATTTTATTTATTATGAAATGCTTACTTCTTTTAACTAGCTTTACTGGTGAGCACTTACATGTTTCCAGCTGATACCAGGCAAATGAGTATGTTTTTCAACCTCTAAAATTACTTTGTTTGTGTCTTTCGGCTTTTCCCGGTTAGGGGTCGCTACAGTGGAACTCCGGTCCGCTAATGATCGGTAGTGGATTTTTACATACCGGGTTACCAGCCCTGATGCACAACCTTCAACGAAGGCACGCCCCATTCCCGTATGCCTCCACGCAGAAGACGCTCTAGCTGAGAATCGAACGGGACAACGTCTTGCTATGAGGCGACAACACTACCGCAGCACCACCACCGCAGCGCAACCTCTAAAACTACTATTTTTCAGAAATATTGGTTTTAAAGTCTCTTACTTTATATTTGTATATTTCTGTTCAAGATAGTAGGTCTTATGCCTGTTTAGTTCTTCATCTTGAGTGTACTATTGTGTTAGCTCCCTTATGTCTATATGTAAGACTTTTTCCATTTAATCACACATATTAGAAATGGGTCTTTCATGTATTATATGTATTGTTTTGTACTATTGTTCATTTGCCTTTGGCCAATGGTCATGGCTGAAAAGAGTAATCAGAACAGTCCACCTGTCTAGTTAACAACTTCAAAGGAAAATAAAAGTAAATAAATAAATAAATAAATAAATACATGCATATATACATACATACATACATACATACATACCTTAATTAACATACAGAAATGTTCTAACATCTCCCTCTTAAACTAGCCCTTGGTAAGACTCTACACATTTATTACTCCTTTCATTAACTTCCTATTGTCTTCATACAAAAGTTTGTAAGAAGTGGTAATAATAATAATAATAATAATAATAACAATAATATCATTGTTATCTTTATAGTTGTTGTTGCTGCTGCTTCTGCTGTACTTCTTGTTTTTGTTGTTGTTGTTGTTATGATGCCCTCCTTTTGGTATCAACTTCCTTTTCTAGTTAATTGGCATGTGTATTTATCTGGGATACTGATTGCCTTCCCTGACTCTCTCCCTCTCCTACCATACTTTATTCTCATCTGCACCACGTTTACTTCCTGCCATTAGTACTATGCCTATAAAAATGACTAGTTCTATCTGCTTAAACCCATCTTCTGTTTGTCATACTAAATAAATATAGTGACCAGTTTCTAGAAATTGTAATGAGAAAAAGAAATAGGGACAGTGTCTACATCTATGGGTAGAATGAGAGAGTAAGAAGGCCTCAAACTGGCAAAGGTACCTTTTCCTCATGGTTGATGGACCCATATCATCATTCAGTATTGCTGTAACCATTTAATAGCCTTTAGCAATTCCTTTAGCTGATTTGAATTTATTTATCCTTTGCTATTTCAAACCACAGATGTAACAAGTCAGAAATGTTTAAATTCATTTATGAGATATTTGGACCAGTCATAAATGTTTTCAGTCTGGCAGTAAAAAGATCAGCACTCTGTAAAACCTAAAAATTAAGTTGTCTCTGAGCCATTTTAAAATCAATTATGCTATTTGTAGGCCAGCTGTCTGTAAAACAAAGAACACCTGCTAAGGCTGCAACTGTGAAGGCGTAGAGATATTTAACCATACTGTACTTATTTTTGGCACTGACATGTTGCAAAATGAACATGATATATTATCTCCACTGTGGTCATTAAGATCAATTATGACATTAGATGGGGAGAGATCAGGATTCAAAGTGTAATGCCTTACTCAGATGGCTATACTGTTCTCATAACTGACCTTTATGAGTCATCCAAAATTTGCCTGCTGTATTCCTGCCATTAACAAATATTTCCACCAAGTTATTATAAACACAGAAGAAGCCCAGGTCCATAGTTATTTGATAAAATATGTGAGAGCAGTGAAAACTGAAACAGTTTCTATTTTGCACATAAAATAATATATATATAAATTCAGTGTAGTGTTAATTAAATGCTATATATCATGCAGGTATACTTCCTTAACAGAGACTTAACCAAACATTCCTTGGGATTTAGAAAGGCTTATTGTGATGTGGAAATCTTATCTTGGAAAGTTTTCACATCATATAAGCCTTTCTGATTCAAGGACCATACCTAATCTATTGTTATCACATAGCGTTGGCCGTAGCACAGACACTAGTCAGTGCAGGGAAGTGGTCAATGCTTATTAGTCATGTGTACTTTCCCAGAAATAGCTGTTGTTCTTGATTTGCTTAGCAGATTAAGAAATAAGGAGTAAGTCCAGAATATAAAACTAAAAACCAAATAATGGACAAAAGTTCAACTAGAAAAGAAAAAACAGCAAATGCACTGTGTACAAAATTCCGTCTCTGTGTCTTGGAAATTCACCTCTGTTCAATGCTCATAACAGTCCACAACACCTTCAATGAAACCAGGTAGAAGTGAATAAAAGTTTATTGTAATGCCAACAAACAAAGAATGGTTAAGCGCTTTCACTTGAATAAAACAAGCTTCCTCAGAACACCATAGCTTGCATCACAGTTGTTTAAATAACTTTTTTGGCGCCAAAATTCAGTTTGAAATTTTAAAGCTATACACACATCCATAACCATTGTTCTCTGTTCATAAAATCTTAAATAATATTCATATTATTTCTAAAATCAATGTTACATATAATATATATTGATAAAATGAACAAGTTAAAAAACACAAAGACATTTAAATCTAGATCATATCAAAACATGTTTGAAAAACATATAACAATGTACCTTATAAATAGTTCATTTTAAGGCCAGTAGTGGTTTGACAGATATAGTGTCATTTAAACCTGGTATAGTCGAAGCATCCATGTATATTTGCCACCAAAATTCTTCATATAATAATAAATTATTAAAGTCACCTCCTCTGTTATTGGTGTGCACAATGTCCACTATACCACAATTAAAATAATGTTTGTCACCATGTTGTTTAATATGTTTGTACAAAGCATTTTTTTCATCCTTCCTTCTGATGCTATAAAGGTGAGAATATATACGTTTATTTAAACTCCTTTGAGTCTTACCTATATAGAATCCTGAACATGTTCTACAGATGGCAATATACACCACCATTTTAGTTGTACAGTTGCCCCCACAGAATTTAATTCTAGTGTGTTTGTAATTATCCAGTTTCACACCGTCTCCCTGAAATATGGTGTGACATTGTTTACATGCCCCACATTTTGCAGTTTTCATGTATTCTGTCTTCTTAATAAAGATACCCTTCTTGAAAATGGATTTTATGTT
Source organism: Protopterus annectens (assembly GCF_019279795.1). NCBI lineage: Eukaryota > Metazoa > Chordata > Ceratodontiformes > Protopteridae > Protopterus > Protopterus annectens. The sequence continues at coordinate 1,393,933,462 of NC_056737.1, read as the reverse complement.
GGCCCCTACCTTGTAAACAAACCTTGGGCATTCACCTAATGTGGGTGCTATATCTTGATCAGCAGATATTATATGCCAGTTATTCGTCAGAATCTTCTTGACTTTACCTGAATATATGCCAAATTCCAAAATGCAAGATTTACCAAAACTGCAAGTTTCAGACTTCATATCATGCAATATATCCACAGTAGAAACAGTAGCTGTCCTATATTTTTCACCCATCAAAGGCTTGTACTGGTTACCCCATTTCCTCACAACATAATTACTTACATTTTCCATGACTTTAACGTCATATCCTCTGTCCTTGAATAAGGACGTTATAAATTTCACCTCATCCAACATGTCCTCATACCGTGAGGTCATCCTAACTGCTCTAATAAGCTGACCCTTTTATATATCCGTGAATTGTTTCTTCGGATGGTAGCTAGAATATTCCAAATAACTATTTGAAAAAGTGTTCTTTCTATAAATTTTGGATTTAAACTCATCCCCTGTTTTTGACACAAATGTGTCTAAATAAGCCACACCTTTGTGACTACTAGAGGAGGTAAATTTTAAAAAATTACTGCTACTGTTAATGTATTGTAAAAATAATGCTAGCTGTTGTTCTCCACCATCCCAAATCAAATATAAATCAAGGTATCTGACGTAATATTTTATGTATGTCATAAAGTGACTATCTAAAATAGTTCTCTCTTCCCATTCAAGCATGAACAAGTTGGCGTATATGGGACCACAAGCTGATCCCATAGCTATGCCTTTGGTCTGCTTGTAATATTCTCCCTCAAATATAATGTAATTGTGCTCGAGAACCAGGGACATCATATCCGTGAGAAGACAGATGGTGTCCCATTGGATATCTGTATGTTTTCTTATACTCGTAGCAAAAGCTGATAGACCATCTTCTTTGGGTATACAAGAAAATAAGTCTATGACATCAATAGTCACAAATATCAGATCTGAACTAGATAGGTAAATAGGATACTGTTTCAGAAAATCCCATGAGTCCTTAGCTATTTGTGGAATAGTGGCGTATATGTGTTTCAAGTAGCTATCAATAACCTTACCTATATTGAACGTCTTAGACCTACTCCCTGATATAATGGATCTAAAGGGCGGTTCATCTATATTCTTGTGAATTTTAGGAATACCCACTATAGAAGCTAAAACAGGATGTTCAACCTTGATATAAGTATAGATGTCATTATTGATCCTGTTATCTAGTAAGTATTCCTCAATACATGTGTCTATTTTTCTATACCCTATGTTGATCTCATTCAAGGACAACATAGAATAATTTCCAGAATTGTGTAGTAATTCATGTATCTTACAAGTGTATAAAAAACTGTCATAGATGACTACGCCCCCCCCCCCCAAATCTGGTTTCATGATTCTGATGTTACTAGCACATCTTAATTCCTGTAGTATCCTGCTCTCTTCTTTTGTTAGATTGGAACTAATCTGATGTCCATCGATTTGTCTATCCAACTTGTAAATCTGTTTAGTCACTACTTTATCAAAGATAGAAATGGTGGGGTGCATGGGGGTTATATATGTACTTTTCGTTTTGACTACTGGAATGAACGGCTCTGCATGAGAAATGTCACCCACTGTTTTTTTATCTTTAAATAAAATAGCCAGGTTAAGCTTTCTCACATATCTTTTTATTTCACAAATACAGTCCACTAGATTGAATCTTTTAGTGGGAATAAATTTAATCCCCTTAGATAGCAAATCAAAGTGTCCAGTATTTAAAATATAGTTAGTGTAGTTGTATATATTAAAGTTCCTATAGGTGTAAGTGACACCATCCTGTAGGATGCCTACATTATTATTACTGGACTCACCTATTGTCTCAGTAACAACTGAACCAAAATTTAACGTGGGGTCCTTGGATATGGATGGTGGTGAGAATCACTTCTGTAACCCATCGTCCACTTTCTCTCCCTCCTTTTGTGTTCTCCGTATAAAAAATCAGAGTTAGCATTTCCATCAGAACTAGATTGTTTGCATTTATTTACAATTCCTGTCTTTTGGTCCCCCCTCACATACTTGGGGTACTTACTGTGATCTTTTTCCCATAAATAAGCTGTGCCTCTTTTGTATTGGTCCAAGTCCCTATATAGTTTTTTCATCTTACGTTCATATATTTTTGAAATATTAGATTCAGCATAGGAGAATTGTTTGACATACAAATTTTCCCACTGAGGAAAAAGTAAGTCATTTTTAATCAAAGTGTTTAATTCTTCCACCTCCTTAATTAAATAAACCAGCTTCTCATCATTAAATTTCATCAACACAGACATATACTTAAAACCACATTGGTCAAATAAACTATTAAAATCTGACTTAACATTTTCAGTAATATTCACACCCATAGGTAATTTAAAAAATCTGAGTCCCATCGGGACTACTTTTAGCTCTATACATCTGGAAAGATAGGCATTGTCCAGTTTAATACTGTTTATTAGAACCAACTTTTTACCCAAATCATATATGAAATCCTTTAAAGTACCTTTAGACTTCTCCTTTGTAGTGTGTCTTTTGTCACTGATCTCTGCAGTCGGATCAGTGTCAAAGTAACAGTTCTTTTCAATAAATGTTTTAAACAGATCTGAGTTTACATGTTTCAAATGTTTACTTTTGCTGTTACTACTAACATCAATATTGTCCATCATACCATTGTCAACAGTGTCAATATTAGTGTCCATACGCTTAGCTGTAGTACCATCTGTATTCAAACCCTTTGCTGTAGTAGCATAAGTAAAATGTGACTTCATTCTTTTAGGCTTAGTGCCTATACGATAAGCTTCTTCATTAACATCACCAAATGAGAAATCAAATGTGAAGTCAGAAGTACCAATTTTACTACTACTCCTTTGAGAGCCTGCTAAAGAGACAGCTGGTATATCCAAAGAAATAATGTTTGTACTCACAGTATTTGCCATAACAGTACTTTTACAGGAACCCTGTCCGTTAGCAATGGTTGTTGAATATGTCGACAAATTAGACAGTCTTAAAACATCTTCTTCACAGTTAGTATTCCCTCGACCAGTATCAGTAATACAATTCTTGTTGTCATGGCTGTGTTCTACCTCTGAAGTGTGGCAGTTATTTTTCCCTTTATAAATATCTAAGAAGGAGCTGCTTCATTGATTAAGTAGGGTAGTAAGCTTGCTTACCTCTCCCCTCAGTTCAGTCAATTCAGCTTTCACCGACTGATAATCCTGGTGTGCAGTCAATTCAGCTTTTACCAACTGAAAATCCTGGTGTACAGGACTGTGTAATGAATCCAATGAGGTTTCCCGATCAGACTCCATGAGACCCATCTCAGAACTCGACTGAAGCAAACAGTGCAGCAACCACAAAAGTTCGACTGGAAAAGAAAAAACAGCAAATGCACTGTGTGCAAAATTCCGTCTCTGTGTCTTGGAAATTCACCTCTATTCAATGCCCATAACAGTCCACAACACCTTCAATGAAACCAGGTAGAAGTGAATAAAAGTTTATTGTAACGCCAACAAACAAAGAATGGTTAAGCGCTTTCACTTGAATAATACAAGCTTCCTCAGAACACCATAGCTTGCATCACAGTTGTTTAAATAACTTTTTTGGCGCCAAAATTCAGTTTGAAATTTTAAAGCTATACACACATCCATAACCATTGTTCTCTGTTCATAAAATCTTAAATAATATTCATATTATTTCTAAAATCAATGTTACATATAATATATATTGATAAAATGAACAAGTTAAAAAACTGAAAAAATGTTAACAAAGACATTTAAATCTAGATCATATCAAAACATGTTTGAAAAACATATAACAATGTACCTTATAAATAGTTCATTTTAAGGCCAGTAGTGGTTTGACAGATATAGAGTCATTTAAACCTGGTATAGTCGAAGCATCCGTGTATATTTGCCACCAAAATTCTTTATATAATAATAAATTATTAAAGTCACCTCCTCTGTTATTGGTAGGCACAATGTCCATTATACCAAAATTAAAATAATGTTTGTCACCATGTTGTTTAATATGTTTGTACCAAGCATTTTTTTCATCCTTCCTTCTGATGCTATAAAGGTGAGAATATATACGTTTATTTAAACTCCTTTGAGTTTTACCTATATAGAATCCTGAACATGTTCTACAGATGGCAATATACACCACCATTTTAGTTGTACAGTTGCCCCCACAGAATTTAATTATAGTGTGTTTGTAATTATACAATTTCACACTGTCTCCCTGAAATATGGTGTGACATTGTTTACATGCCCCGCATTTTGCAGTTTTCATGTATTCTGTCTTCTTAATAAAGATACCCTTCTCTAAAATGGATTTTATGTTGGCCCCTACCTTGTAAACAAACCTTGGGCATTCACCTAATGTGGGTGCTATATCTTGATCAGCAGATATTATATGCCAGTTATTCATCAGAATCTTCTTGACTTTATCTGAATATATGCCAAATTCCAAAATGCAAGATTTACCAAAACTGCAAGTTTCAGACTTCATATCATGCAATATATCCCCAGCAGAAACAGTAGCTATCCTATATTTTTCACTCAACAAAGGCTTGTACTGGTTACCCCATTTCCTCACAACATAATTACTTACATTTTCCATGACTTTAACGTCATATCCTCTGTCCTTGAATAAGGACGTTATAAATTTCACCTCATCCAACATGTCCTCATACCGTGAGGTCATCCTAACTGCTCTAATAAGCTGACCCTTATATATATTCGTGAATTGTTTCTTCGGATGGTAGCTAGAATATTCCAAATAACTATTTGAAAAAGTGTTCTTTCTATAAATTTTGGATTTAAACTCATCCCCTGTTTTTGACACAAATGTGTCTAAATAAGCCACACCTTCGTGACTACTAGAGGAGGTAAATTTTAAAAAAATACTGCTACTGTTAATGTATTGTAAAAATAATGCTAGCTGTTGTTCTCCACCATCCCAAATCAAATATAAATCATCAAGGTATCTGACATAATATTTTATGTACGTCATAAAGTGACTATCTAAAATAGTCCTCTCTTCCCATTCAAGCATGACCAAGTTGGCGTATATGGGAGCACAAGCTGCTCCCATAGCTACGTCTTTGGTTTGCTTGTAATATTCTCCCTCAAATATAATGAAATTGTGCTCGAGAACCAGAGACATCATAACCGTGAGAAGACAGATGGTGTCCCATTGGATATCTGTATGTTTTCTTATACTCGTAGCAAAAGCTGATAGACCATTTCTTTGGATATACAAGAAAATAAGTCTATGACATCAATAGTCACAAATATCAGATCTGAACTAGATAGGTAAATAGGATACTGTTTCAGAAAATCCCATGAGTCCTTAGCTATATGTGGAATAGTGGTGTATATGTGTTTCAAGTAGCTATCAATAACCTTACCTATATTGAACGTCTTAGACCTACTCACTGATATAATGGGTCTAAAGGGCGGTTTATCTATATTCTTGTGAATTTTAGGAATACCCACTATAGAAGCTAAAACAGGATGTTCAACCTTGATATAAATATAGATGTCATTATTGATCCTGTTATCTTGTAAGTATTCTTCAATACATGTGTCTATTTTTCTATACCCTATGCTGATCTCATTCAAGGACAACATAGAATAATTTCCAGAATTGTGTAGTAATTCATGTATCTTACAAGTGTATACAAAACTGTCATAGATGACTACGCCCCCCCCCCTCTATCTGGTTTCATGATTCTGATGTTACTAGCACATCTTAATTCCTGTAGTATCCTGCTCTCTTCTTTTGTTAGATTGGAACTAATCTGATGTCCATCGATTTGTCTATCCAACTTGTAAATCTGTTTAGTCACTACTTTATCAAAGATAGAAATGGTGGGGTGCATGGGGGGTATATATGTACTTTTCTTTTTGACTACTGGAATGAACGGCTCTGCATGAGAAATGTCACCCACTGTTTTTTTATCTTTAAATAAAATAGCCAGGTTAAGCTTTCTCACATATCTTTTTATTTCACAAATACAGTCCACTAGATTGAATCTTTTAGTGGGAATAAATTTAATCCCCTTAGATAGCAAATCAAAGTGTCCAGTATTTAAAATATAGTTAGTGTAGTTGTATATATTAAAGTTCCTATAGGTGTAAGTGACACCATCCTGTAGGATGCCTACATTATTATTACTGGACTCACCTATTGTCTCAGTAACAACTGAACCAAAATGTAACTTGGGGTCCTTGGATATGGATGGTAGTTAGAATCTCTTCTGTAACCCCTCGTCCACTTTCTCTCCCTCCCCTTGTGTTCTCCATATAAAAAATCAGAGTTAGCATTTCCATCAGAACTAGATTGTTTGTATGTATTTACAATTCCTGTCTTTTGGTCCCCCCTCACATACTTGGGGTACTTACTGTGATCTTTTTCCCATAAATAAGCTGTGCCTCTTTTGTATTGGTCCAAGTCCCTATATAGTTTTTTCATCTTACGTTCATATATTTTTGAAATATTAGATTCAGCATAGGAGAATTGTTTGACATACAAATTTTCCCACTGAGGAAAAAGTAAGTCATTTTTAATCAAAGTGTTTAATTCTTCCACCTCCTTAATTAAATAAACCAGCTTCTCATCATTAAATTTCATCAACACAGACATATACTTAAAACCACATTGGTCAAATAAACTATTAAAATCTGACTTAACATTTTCAGTAATATTCACACCCATAGGTAATTTAAAAAATCTGAGTCCCATCGGGACTACTTTTAGCTCTATACATCTGGAAAGATAGGCATTGTCCAGTTTAATACTGTTTATTAGAACCAACTTTTTACCCAAATCATATATGAAATCCTTTAAAGTACCTTTAGACTTCTCCTTTGTAGTGTGTCTTTTGTCACTGATCTCTGCAGTCGGATCAGTATCAAAGTAACAGTTCTTTTCAATAAATGTTTTAAACAGATCTGAGTTTACATGTTTCAAATGTTTACTTTTGCTGTTACTACTAACATCAATATTGTCTATCATACCATTGTCAACAGTGTCAATATTAGTGTCCATACGCTTAGCTGTAGTACCATCTGTATTCAAACCCTTTGCTGTAGTACCATAAGTAAAATGTGACTTCATTCTTTTAGGCTTAGTGCCTATATGATAAGCTTCTTCATTAACATCACCAAATGAGAAATCAAATGTGAAGTCAGAAGTACCAATTTTACTACTACTCCTTTGAGAGCCTGCTAAAGAGACAGGAGGTATATCCAAAGAAATAATGTTTGTACTCACAGTATTTGCCATAACAGTACTTTTACAGGAACCCTGTCCGTTAGCAATGGTTGTTGAATATGTCGACAAATTAGACAGTCTTAAAACATCTTCTTCACAGTTAGTATTCCCTCGACCAGTATCAGTAATACAATTCTTGTTGTCATGGCTGTGTTCTACCTCTGAACTGTGGCAGTTATTTTTCCCTTTATAAATATCTAAGAAGGAGCTGCTTAGTTGATTAAGTAGGGTAGTAAGCTTGCTGACCTCTCCCTTCAGTTCAGTCAATTCAGCTTTCACCGACTGATAATCCTGGTGTGCAGTCAATTCAGCTTTTACCAACTGAAAATCCTGGTGTACAGGACTGTGTAATAAATCCAATGAGGTTTCCCGATCAGACTCCATGAGACCCAACTCAGAACTCAACTGAAGCAAACAGTGCAACAACCACAAAAGTTCGACTAGAAAAGAAAAAACAGCAAATGCACTGTGTGCAAAATTCCGTCTCTGTGTCTTGGAAATTCACCTCTATTCAATGCTCATAACAGTCACAAACATACAGATATCCAATGGGACACCATCTGTCTTCTCACGGATATGATGTCCCTGGTTCTCGAGCACAATTACATTTTATTTGAGGGAGAATATTACAAGCAGACCAAAGGCGTAGCTATGGGAGCAGCTTGTGCTCCCATATACGCCAACTTGTTCATGCTTGAATGGGAAGAGAGGACTATTTTAGATAGTCACTTTATGACATACATAAAATATTATGTCAGATACCTTGATGATTTATATTTGATTTGGGATGGTGGAGAACAACAGCTAGCATTATTTTTACAATACATTAACAGTAGCAGTAATATTTTAAAATTTACCTCCTCTAGTAGTCACGAAGGTGTGGCTTATTTAGACATATTTGTGTCAAAAACAGGGGATGAGTTTAAATCCAAAATTTATAGAAAGAACACTTTTTCGAATAGTTATTTGGAATATTCTAGCTACCATCCGAAGAAACAATTCACGAATATATATAAGGGTCAGCTTATTAGGGCAGTTAGAATGACCTCACGGTATGAGGACATGTTAGATGAGGTGAAATTTATAACATCCTTATTCAAGGACAGAGGATATGACGTTAAAGTCATGGAAAATGTAAGTAATTATGTTGAGGAAATGGGGTAACCAGTACAAGCCTTTGTTGGGTGAAAAATATAGGACAACTACTGTTTCTACTGTGGATATATTGCATGATATGAAGTCTGAAACTTGCAGTTTTGGTAAATCTTGCATTTTGGAATTTGGCATATATTCAGGTAAAGTCAAGAAGATTCTGACGAATAAGTGGCATATAATATCTGCTGATCAAGATATAGCACCCACATTAGGTGAATGCCCAAGGTTTGTTTACAAGGTAGGGGCCAGCATAAAATCCATTTTCGAGAAGGGTATCTTTATTAAGAAGACAGAATACATGAAAACTGCAAAATGTGGGACATGTAAACAATGTCACACTATATTTCAGGGAGACAGTGTGAAATTGGATAATTACAAACACACTAGAATTAAATTCTGTGGGGGCAACTGTACAACTAAAATTGTGGTGTATATTGCCATCTGTAGAACATGTTCAGGATTCTATATAGGTAAGACTTAAAGGAGTTTAAATAAACGTATATATTCTCACCTTTATAGCATCAGAAGGAAGGATGAAAAAAATGCTTTGTACAAACATATTAAACAACATGGTGACAAACATTATTTTAATTTTGGTATAGTGGACATTGTGCACACCAATAACAGAGGAGGTGACTTTAATAATTTATTATTATATAAAGAATTTTGGTGGCAAATATACACGGATGCTTTGACTATACCAGGTTTAAATGATACTATATCTGTCAAACCACTACTGGCCTTAAAATGAACTATTTATAAGGTACATTGTTATATGTTTTTCAAACATGTTTTGATATGATCTAGATTTAAATGTCTTTGTGTTTTTTAACTTGTTCATTTTATCAATATATATTATATGTAACATTGATTTTAGAAATAATATGAATATTATTTAAGATTTTATGAACAGAGAACAATGGTTATGGATGTGTGTATAGCTTTAAAATTTCAAACTGAATTTTGGCGCCAAAAAAGTTATTTAAACAACTGTGATGCAAGCTATGGTGTTCTGAGGAAGCAAGCGCTTAACCATTCTTTGTTTGTTGGCATTACAATAAACTTTTATTCACTTCTACCTGGTTTCATTGAAGGTGTTGTGGACTGTTATGAGCATTGAATAGAGGTGAATTTCCAAGACACAGAGACGGAATTTTGCACACAGTGCATTTGCTGTTTTTTCTTTTCCAGTTGAACTTTTGTGTTTGCAGCACTGTTTGCTTCAGTTGAGTTCCAAATAATGGACAAAGGAATTATGAAAATATCATTAAAGCAAGGAGTCTGTGTTTAGCAGTCATGAACAGTTTGGTGTTCCTTCCTTTGTCCCGTATTTGGTTTTTTGCTTAGCACATTAGTTATTTTTAGGAGGAAAAAGTGAAAACTGTTTTTTGGTAGTGTTCCCCCATTTACACCTATGAGACAACATTTAAATGCTAATATTAAAAGTCTACTGCAATGCCAAACTTTGACCCAAAAACTGAATAAATTAAAAGGAAAATATTTTACGCATGGAGGTGCTGCAATCCATCTACAGTATTTAAACTCTTCCATGTTCAGCAGATCTGCTACTTTTTATTCAATACATTTAATGTTAAACAAACATTAATTCAGAGGACACAAATGTAACACATACAAACATTATAATAAATATAATGTAATAAATAAAATTTTAAGCAAGTTCAGATTCACAACAATCTGGTAAAAATAACTAGTGAAAAGATACTGGCAAGGATTCACGAAGCCTCAGGGTAAGAGTTATAACTCTTACACGTAGGCAGCAGTTAAACGGAGTGATGTCAGCATGCTTTGCATATTCATGAGAGCATGCTGAATCACACCTAAGTCTAACACGGTCCGTGTAAGACAGTAGGGCGTGTGTCCGTAGGCTGAGCCCTGCAAACAGACACGCCCCCAGAAGTGTAAAAGTGCCCAAAGTAAACACCCACAACAGAGTCCACGGAAATGTGAATAAACACAACACAACACATGCCCCCACAGACTATGAACATAAAATATATAAATGAACATGTTATATATTTTTTTAAATTGTAAAGATGTTTAACCGTGAGTGCGCTCGTTTGTGCGGGCGTGCCGGTAGCGCAGCTACAGTTAGCAGTCAGTGGGAAAGCATATAAGAACTAAATATGCAAAATAAGCCAGGAAGCAATAGCATAGCGGTAGAGATGTTGGCTGAAGAGCAGGCAGTCATGGTTCGAGCCCCCACAACACCAATTTTTTTTTTGCAAAATAAGCAGGAAACAAGTCCCTGACAAATATGTACACATAAAACCACAATTTATGTAAAATGTAATGAAATAGCCCATTTATATTGAAGAAATGTGAGGTAACACAAGAATAAAAAATGCCAGATGTGCTCATAGCTGAGCTACAGTTTAACAGAGTGAGTGCATCTGCCCGTAGATGAGCAATGGTTTAACTGGTGCAAAATGAGTGCCCGTAGCTGAGCAGTGGTCTAACACGCTAAATCTATGTGCCCCTAACTGAGCTTAGCATAATATGCGTGCCGATAGCCAAATGAGGCTTAAAGCAGCATATCCCGTTTGAGAGGAGCTGCGCACCGCGCAAACAAGCTAACCGACGGGCAACGTTGAGCAAGCCGTATCAAAACTGCCTTTACACAGACACACCCATCAGCATGTCTAGACAGTCATGAAAAATAAAAAGCAGTGGCCAGGTTCGAACCCAGGATACTATACACCATAGTCAAGGTACAGAACCACTAAGCAATGACAGCAGTACCTAGAAATGCAATAATAGCTAATATATAGGAATGAATACAAACTGGAGCATGACAATGCAGGTTTACTGAAGTTGATACAATTCCAAAATGGCCAATCACAGATATGTGTGGGAAAACGGACTATATAAGCCCCATAGGCGGAATACACAGCATAAACGATTGTAGAACTGACCTGCAGGCAGAATGACAGGAGTAGGAGAGGGTAGTTGCTTTTGAGCACAGAGGTGGGGTGTTGAGGAGTCCAGGTACATGGTCTGGCTCCTAGTCCATAATCATGAGGCCCAACTCATGCAGGGCCAGGTCCTCTGGGGAGCATACAGGGCCGAGGCGTGGGACCGGTTGGCTCATGATCTTACCAGTGCCACAGGGATTCCAAGGACTGGTGAGCAGGTCCATCACCACCATGCGGACCTGAAGAGATGCAAGCAGGACCAACTGAACCTTTGGATCCAGGAGGCCGGGAAAGCACCCAATGAGTAAGTAACATTTAATTATGTATGTAAGAAATTAAACTAGCTGATATTATGGAGATGTGTATTCCAATATTACTTCATTTATATTACAGCTGCAGGTGTCCGTTCTGCGAACCGCAGAGCCTATGGTGATAGGCTGGTGCAGTTGCACCACCAGGCAGGTCAGTAATCCACTACCAGTAACTGTAAAGAAATATAAAAGTATGACAGTCAGCAAAAGAGTGCAGTGTAGTCAGTAAGGAATAAAATCTGCAAGTAACAGTCTGAAAGTGTATGCAATTATTGCTTGACTACAAAAGTGTGTTTCAGCCTGTAAGTTAAACCAAAAAATGAAACTGTCTGACATATCTGCTGAAATAAAAATGCCCTACCTGTAAGAAAATAGTACACAACCTGCAGCAGGGCTGAAAAGTATAGCTGCAGAAGATGATGAAATCACATGTGTGAAATATATCCCTGTGGAAATACTGAAACATGACAAAAGTGAGACTGCTGGAAAGGATTGTAATAACTAGGTAAAACATGTCAATAAAGCCTAGACGTAAGTACCATCCTGAATAGTAAAATGAAAGCAAGTGAGAGAGTGTGAGAAAGTGTCATGAATCCAGCAATACAGTAGTAATAACCCCTGAATAAAGTATACTGCAGTCAAGACAGAATGAAATGCATGTGAGATGCAAAACCAAACAGCAAAATCTGTTCAAAGTGTTGCTGCATCTGGAATGTATATCCCAAAATCTGGATATGTTGCTCTCAGTCTGCAATATGCAGATAGGATGATTGTCTGATATACCAAACATCCACACTTGTCTACAGCTATATAAAGCAAATGTAGCAAGATGATGTAGTTGAACAAAGCTAGATATGAATGTGTATAAAGAGCCATAAAATGTATATTGATGTTGCAGTAACAGTCCTATCACCAAGTTGAAATAGTTATCATATAGGAAACTGTAGTCAGAACAGTAGTGTGTATATAACTGTAGCTATTAGAAATGTACAGCATATGTATTGTTATTCGAAGGTGTTAATATTACTTTCTTTACCCCACCCTATAACCACATATAACCCATACCACGTGAAAATGGTATGTGCAATCACAATTAACAACCCTGGACGTTTGTCCTGTTGGGTCATATATATTTGCATGTCCGTTGATGCATCCGCCCTGTTCATACATGCACACCTGATGGCCTGTTGCCATCAATTAACCCTGCATGTTGTTGGACTGTGCATTTCTGTTCAAATTATGCATGTGTTATGCATGCTGTTCAATGGTGTGAATATCTGGGTGTTTGGTTAATGGGAATACTAATGCATGCTGTTACAACTAATTGTGAATGGTATTATATGTCACTAACCCAAACTGTCATGACATAATGCAAAACATAGGACGACAGGGAAGGCGGGTTCCAGCGGACCCACCTCTCCCACCTCAGCTGGCAAGTGCACCTGGCACTAGTGCCGAGTCCGGACCCTCCTCCGGTGGCCCTGTGCCACCTGCGGGTGGAAGCGCTGCAGGGGATGGGGCTCACCCCCCCCCCTGCAAGTGTGGCCGGAGGAGAACCACCACTCACCCTCCATAGCGTCCGGACTGTGGTGCGTAGGGAGATTTGGGACTCTGTTCTTGAGCCCCTATGCCAGCTCGAGGCACGGGTGGCGCAACTAACAGGCATGCCTTTTGCCCTGCCTACACAGCCCCCAGTACAGCCCCATCCTGGGCAGTGAAGGAACAGTGGCAACTGCCTATGGGTGTGGATATCAGTTCCACTGTTGCCATCTGTGAGCTCATGGTCTCTGGATATCCAAACCTCCATCCCCGTCAATTGTGTAACCCCCCCCACACGTGTCATACACTGCCCCTGTATGCGTCTTGTTTGTCCTGTCTGTTTACCTACCCAACCTACCTCCCCAGCTGTACCGACTTCCTTCACCTGACATACCACTCTCACCTGAAAAAAAAAATAAAATAAGGGCACTCTGTACCCACAAAAAAATTACGCCCCATACATAGCTGCCCATTCCGCACACATGTCTGCCCGACATGGAACCTATCAATTACAATTGGCCGTACAACAAGTATTATTGTTGTCCTGACACCTCTCTCATGGGTGGAAGGTTTCAATTGTCACAACAAATTACATACATATGCACAGCTGTTGCTGATGAAGAAATGGGCAGCTATGGGCCTTACCTACATCCCTCCTGCACATCCCAAGCTTGTTTCCCTACTGTCTTACCCTCTTTGTGACCCCTTTTTCACCACTTTCCTGTCTCCCCATTTTCTTTTCTTTCAAAGAAAATAGCGTGGGTGTGCGCAAGAGTAAGCACGTTTAAGCGGTTGTAAGCGTGTGTGCGCTTGTGTGCGCGGAGCTAAACGCCAGTGCGCATGCGTGAGCTCCGCGCAAACCAGCGCTAACCCGGTTACAACTGCTTAAAAGTGCCTTAGTCACTTTGACAGGTCTTGTAGTCAGTTCAGAAGCAAAATAAAATCCCACTGGCAGTCCCGAATCCAGGACCTTGGAAACAGTAGTCTGCATGACTTACCACTAAGCCATGACTCTTATACAAGAACATTGTGCTAAAATAAATATATCATGTAATAGTAGGAATGAATGTAAAGGGAATATAGATGTGTAGTCCACAAAGCATGCCATTTAGAATTACTATCAAAACTAGTGGATTTCCATAATAGTAGTGTGTGAACAGAAACAGCCATGCTAGTTGGTAGCAAGTAGGTAATAATGTCACTATAGCACCTTGCAAGCCACACACATACTCACAGCAGGATAATCACTGCCCATACCCCACAACCTCTTACAGGAACACATCTGGACCAAGTAATAAAATATGTGGAGCAAAGGCCCAAAACCAGGGACACATTACAAATAATGTTACAACAAATACAGACAGTTCAGAGAGTAACAGGGTCTGAATTTTGTGGGATGTTTGAAAGGGTATGAAGTCTGAAACTTGAATGTTTGTCACCATATTCTGACTTGAGCCCAGAGTGATTTGCCAGAAAAAGGTGTGCATGAGATATTGACCAAAATATGAGGCAGAAATGTGGAAAACCTGCAAATATCTGTACACATGACGGGTCTGATACCACCATATTTGAATAGTTAAGAGCCTAGACATAGCAACAGTGAATGACTTACAGGGATGCCCCACAGACTCCATGTGAAATGTACAAACAGTAGGCAGAAAGGTGTAACACATGCAATGGTAACTATGGAGTCCTGAAAGTATTCACCACTTGCATGGCAGAAAAAGTGTAGTAATACATATGCTCATGCTAACCCACAGTCACAACTGCAGCATACCAGACATTTTAATGGGTGTACCCCACTGATATGTACCATTCCATGAGGCAGATAACAGATGAACCTGAAAGTCTCTGGGGCCTGCTCAGCAGCATACTCAAATACCCTAATAGATGTCAAGGCCCACACCATGGCCAGACCACACTGCATGCTGTAACACCGTAGCAGATATAGCAAGCATTCTAAGGTGTGAATGTACATGGAAAATAGGAAAGCTACAGCAGCACACTACAGTCAGGACACCTAGCAGGCATATAAGTAGTGACTGTAAAGGGAAAATATTGAAGCCTTAGCAACAAAGTGCAAGCAAAAGTGAAAGGAAAGTGCACACACACACATTAACAGTAGTAGTAGTTGTAGGTGTCAGTGTACATACACAGTTAGTACAGGAAACTGGAGAAATGAATGGAGGAATGTTAATCTACAACACACCTGGAAATATGAGAGAGATACCAACCTTTACACTCACAGGACATTGTCCACAGCATAACAGCATGGTCCCTGCCCTTAAAATCTGAAAGGGCTACGCCTATCTCACATACCTTTTTATAGCACTGTTCTGAAATCACAGTGAGAACTGCAATCAGTACACAACTGGCTGCATGCAATTAGCAAATTCTGGCTAACAATTGGTGCAGAGGCCATCACATGGGCATATGCAGATACCTACAAAAGTATGCTGTACTCCCAGTCCACACATGCAATACTTTCATTGCACCCTGAGAAGGACGTGAGAGACAGACAGACAGAGAGAGAGAGAGACAGAGACAGAGACAGAGACAGAGAAAATTGCAATTAAGCAGACACAAACAAATTGTTCAGCAACAGCCACCTGAAAGCTGACAACTGGTAAGTGCAGCAGCAGGACAGAGAACCAGATGGCAACACAAGCAGCTGTGACAAACACAGGTAATGTAAAGTAATACTATAAAGGTCTACATACTGTGAACCCTCGATATGTGTCATTGGTCTGTATCCATATGTATATGAAGATGTGTAAAGGGCAGGGGACATACAGCAACTATCAGTGAAGGCTGTACATACATTTGTATGTGAGAGCATCTATGTGCACATATCAATGTTGGTTGATTGTAGGTTGTAGTGCCATGTACAAAGTAGGTTTCACAGTTATGTATGTTTAGCAGTATGTTAGTGTGTGTATACAGTATGGTAGACAAAGATGTTGATATACCTGTCTATCATATGGATACGTATGCATGTCAACATATGTATGTATATATATATATATATATATATATATATATATATATATATATGATATGCATATATGTATACATACATAGAGAGAGAGATGTAGGAATACATAGACAGATGTAGATAGAATATTGTACAAACATATATATGTAATGCACACATACATATATAGATATATGTAGATACATATACATAGACAGACTGATCTGACTATCTACAGGTATGACTGTATATGACGACCTTCAACACACCCTGTCCCACCCCTCTGTCACTCTCACCCCTCTGTGCCCTCCACATCTATAGCAATATATGTACATCAATATATATATGTGTATATGTATACAGACATATATATATATATATATATATATATATATATATATATATATATATATATATATATATA
This sequence comes from Protopterus annectens, assembly GCF_019279795.1. NCBI lineage: Eukaryota > Metazoa > Chordata > Ceratodontiformes > Protopteridae > Protopterus > Protopterus annectens. The sequence goes on along the minus strand of NC_056737.1, from coordinate 1,393,916,839 downwards.
TATATATATATATACATATATATATATATATATATATATATATATATATATATATATATATATACATATATATATATATATATATATATATATATATATATATATATATATATATATATAGAGAGAGAGAGAGAGAGATGTATATAAATTCTGAGTGAGGCACATGTGTACAGATGTATTGCAACTGGTGCCTGGTGACAAAGGCATGGAGTGAACACCAGTGTCAAAACCGGAGTACCATACCACATTTCAAATCACCTACACCAGTAACCACCAAATATGTGATTGGCTGCCCACCACTGCATGTGTCAGGGGTGAACAGGGTCATAAATGTGTACAATAGTGGCCCCAATGATATTCACAGTGGCACACTATCCCTGGAATACCTGCACATGGTATGTGTCAGCGAACATGGTGTCAGCTATGGACATGTAGGTTGGTGTACCCCTCCACACCACATAATGGATGCCATGGTATGGACCTCACATGACAGCTACAGATATGGAGAAGGAAACAGTGACATGTACAACACTGTGACAATGCACTCAAACACATTACCAATGCACAGTGACTGACAACACCACAGAGTACACCTATACTACCCACATAGAGGTTACCACTCCTGGATTTACATATGTAAGTCACACCCATGACAGATGTCCAACAACCATAGTAACACCTCACACCATCCACAACCTAAATGACTGCTGTGTGTCGTCCGTGCCACTGCAGTAGAGTGCACATGTGGAGGTAAAAGTTCCTACCACAGATAAGACATACCCTGCAATAAACCACACAGTGTTAAGAAGCAAGACTCCCCATGAGTACATGTCACACATACCCCTGCTGAATGTTAGTCAGATAGGTAATATGCCATATGAGTCACCCTGTGTAACTGTGTGACAGCAGCAGGTACCATCACACTACATGTGTCACAATGGTCAGGGTAGCAGAACAGTACACTGCTGTAGTCCCAGGGGCAATAGCATATTGTATAGTATTGTATTGTAATGTAATGTATTGTGTTGTATTGTATTGGTATGTTGAGGTGCCTCCTTCGTGGAGTGGAACCACTGCTGCTGTGCGCCAGTGTACAGGTACATATCCTGTAGTCAGGCTAGTGTTACATAGCACTTCTATATGTGTGTTTATCTCCTGTCAGAGTTTATGTAGCATGCAACTGGGGATACCATCAGGTCCCATTCATGTTGTGTATTCTGCTGTCCTGAGGGTGGCTCTCACCTGGACATCTGTGATGACAGGGAGGTTACAGTCAGCTGGGATAACTATGTCTTATTGTGGGGGAGAGGGCGGGGTGACACCTGCACTGAACCTGTCTGCCACAATGTTGTCAATATCTGTGGTGTCAGTGAAATATTTGTTGTTGTGTACTAACTATGGGCATAGAGGATGGATCCTGGCCAGGTTGCTAACATAACTGAAGAAGGCCTTCTGGTTATCTGTAGTGTCCCTCTTGATTTCCCTCTCAAAGTTGCCCATGGATGTTTGTATGATGGAAAATAGATCCCTACTAGTGCTGCTCAGACATGCCCTCCCTTTATGGAAGTATACTCTGTCTTGCAGTAGCTTCCATCTTCTGTAATACAATCTGTCTATGGCTGGGGTCCACCAGACAGGATGCTGTCCCTTTGTGGAGAGTGTCTTGGTCATATATGGGATTGCATGATCCATGCATTCTCGGAGATGTCTGTAGAAAGCAATTGTGTAGGGGTCAGCATTGTGGGTTGTATCTGCCACTGGCCCAGTGGGCTGAAAGGATACCATGTCACTGTTACAAAGTGTAAAGTTTGCATCTGTAATGTTATTCACTATAGTCGTTTGTGCTGGTGGTGGAGGTGGGATATGTATATCCAGGGCAATCAGTGTGTGGTCAGCTCACAGTAGTTGATGATGTAGGCCATACAGTACCTAGATACAAACCCCCAGAGTGAGGAGGTGCTCTTGACCTGAATCGGTGTTCTGACTGCTGGGGTTTGGTAGTATGTCGTATGGAGTGTGCCAGGTACTGTTGCACAGTTGCTGGCTGAGCACTGATACCTGGCCATTTACATGTGTATCCACCAATAGACAGACAGATGCTATATATGTGAGATATGTTGTATCATAACAGTCGAGTAGCATGTGTAGTATGTGTGCCAAATTCTGCTGACATATATTGCTGATATCAGGTTATTTTCTTTCTCAGGTACATGGCCCACCCACGGCATCCCACTTACTCCACAGCTGAGGATGAGGAGATACACCAGAGCCTGGTGCGGGATTATGCAATACTCTTTTCCCGCACCAGCCAGAATCAGCAGGAGAGGGCTGCACTGTGGCAAGACCTTGTCCGTCGGGTAAATGACATAGGCACGCATAATAGGACATATGAGCAGGTACGACATCACTGCAGTGATTTAATCAGATATGTCCATCAGTGTGCGTCAGATATCCACAGACAACAGGTCGCCACAGGTGGTGGGGTGGCTACACATCCCCCACTCACCAGACTGGAGGGACTACTCATGAGTGTAGTGGCTCCAGTCCGCCAGCAACAAACACAGCAGCAGACATGCATTATGATGGAGGCTGGAGCCACGCAGCAGCAAGACAGTGAACGTGCAGGTAATATGCCATATGTATAGTTGACTGTTGTGTACACTGGTAGTTAATGCATGTGTGAGGTGTGTCCTTGGTTTGTAGCTGTCACCATAGTATTTAATGTGCAAGTGTGAGATCCTCAATATTAGCAGCTGACCTGTGAAAGGCGACTGTTGTACTACTGACCTGTATCATACTCAGTAACAATGGCACAGTTGTGCCCACTGACATTAGTTTCTTCACGTCTACAGGTCCCTCTGGTATAACAGCAATGCAGCCTATCCATGCTCGTGAGTGTGTATTAACAATTCCTGTAATAGTTTTGATAGTAATAGTACTATTTGGCTCACTTAGTAGTGCTCTTTGTATGCATGTAGGTGTGTCTGTCTGTGTGTTGATATCACGCATACTGAGTACTGTACAATTGTGTGAAACTGTGTGCATGTGTGCATGTGTGCACGTGTGCATGTGTGCATGTGTACATTAGTGCACCTGTGCATGTGTGCATGTGTGCACCTGTGCATGTGTGCATGTATGCACCTGTGCATGTGTGCATGTGTGCACGTGTGCATGTGTACATTAGTGCACCTGTGCGTGTGTGCACCTGTGCATGTGTGCATGTGTGCATGTGTGTACCTGTGCATGTGTGCATGTGTGCACCTGTGCATGTGTGCACCTGTGCATGTGTGCATGTGTGCATGTGTGCATCACTGGTAATGTGTAGACATTGTAAACTGTGTTTCCTGTTTCCCTCCCACAGGTTCTGGTGCTGCTCTGGTGTCATGTAGCAGGGAACCTGAATCAGGTGCCGTGCGTACTGATAATGATGACATCTGTGTAATGGCACAGGAAGGTATGCCAGGGTCTGCCATTGGTCAGCCGATTGACAGTACACAGCTGTTGACCCCATCAATGCGCACAGTTATCCTGCCAATACACCCTTTGTCACCAATGACTCTAGGTGATGGACAGCATACAGTGGGCATTGACCAGGGTAATGTGGTATCTGTGGCACATGCCTCCCCACACAGCAGCCATGAGCATGGCCCAGAGATGGTACCACACAGACAGATGTCCAGGGGTTCTCGTGGGAGCATCCATGGGCATACTGCCCCTGTCAGACGTGCCCACAGAGGTCTTACAACCTCAGCTATGTTTCGGGCTGTCATGCAGGCACAGTCACGTATGGAATGGTACACCAGATAGGGTCTGAGGGAGCTGACAGCATGTCGCACAGCCATGACTGACAGTATGCGTGACATTGCGGCTGCCATCCGTGATTTCACCGATGTCATAGACAGATGTTGTGGGGACATATTAGACCGGTTCCACAACTACATGTCCATGAGCCAGGGCGATGGTGGGCGGTTGAGGCGTCGACATGGCCGTATGCCAGCAACAGCAGCAGCTGGCAGTCGTCGCGGATGACAACAGGGCCGTGGCCACCCCCGTAGTGCCAGCAGCAGCCCCAGCAAAACTGGGTCTGTGCTGTCATCAGACCGCCCCAGGAGACCACGTGCACGTGGCTCTGGCCAGGCCCAACAGGGATCTGTGTCCAGTCAACGAACACCTGCTTCTGATGACAGTACCCAGTCTGGGTTGGTACCAGATACGGTCCGTAGCACCCCTGCAAGGCACAGGTACCGTGTCCGTGGCCAGAGACACTGATCTGTATGACCTGGCAGGTACTGTCCACAAACACCAGTATATGGCAGCCATGAGGTGGAACTGTGTGCATCCATACACACATGCAAACTGACAACACCTAGGGCTACCGCATACATGCACACACTGCATCAACATTGCCCCACCTTCTACTGCTGTCCCTCACCAACACACATACACATACATGTCAATTGGTGGAATCGGTGGCTGACTCAGGCATACCAAGTTCACACCCTGTGCATATGATGAAACTGTGCCACCTCCTGAAATCTGTAACAACTGTGCAGGTACAGGTTAACATGTTGCTGATGCACAGGGTGACCACATAGATGTGTAGTAATAGTATCATGTTGTTAACAATACTATGTGCTGAATTAATTGTGGGTATATCACAGCATGCCTGATGCAGTAAGTGTGTGATTGTCATGTACTGTTGTCTGCACCCATGGTAAGTACCATAGTGTATCATCTGCACATGTTGGCATACTGGTGGTAATGATGTCAACAGAAGGCTACATACATAGGTAGCACAGGGGATAAGGTAATGAATGTAGTAATACGCAATGATGGACATGTAAATTGCAAGTGGCATGTTGCCCACACTGGACTCTGCAATGCAAATGTTTGAGGATGTTGATATGTGTGCAGTACTACACGACTGGTACAGGACACACAGGAGCACCCTAGCACTGCATGCTCACATCTCATACCATGCTAGACAGCCCCAACACACAAAACTAACTGTCACAGGAGGGAGAGTCCCCATATATGTCAGGGATACTGTGGTGGCAGGCCAGGTAGCATACATCCTACTAAGTATGGAACCACTGAGTGAAGGCTCAGTGTCTGTTATTTGACATGTGTATTACTGCAGGTATGAGCACATGGGTTTCCATCCAGTAATTGTACATCCTGACAGTACATAGTCTGTACACTTGTGTGCACTGAGACTGGACCCTAGCCATCTGACCCGTGTATTTCCATGTACATGTGCATAGTGCCTGCATATTTGCAGTGTTACCTACTGGAAGTGGTACAGCTTGTTTGTTGTACAATGGACTACATGCAGCCCTGTTTACTGTAGCTTTGTTTGCATGCATGTTTGCTTGCAATTACCCTGGAATACTGATCACACCTGCAATGCATAGTTATAGAGCTTCTGTGGACTCCTAGTGCCATCTGCATAGCTTACTATATGTATGTCCATGTCCCACTTGACAGGATGTCACTGTTTGTCCTGTTCACATGTACATTGCCTGTGACACAGTGCATATGACTTACCTGGCATGTGTCCACGTGAGCAGTCATATATGCTACTGCTAACTAATCACAGGCACTACACCTTCACATATTCATCTTCTGTTGAACTACCTGCTTCGCTAGGGACGGCCTGCACCTGTCACCCCTGGGCTTTCAGATATTGGCAAAGGCTCTTGCTACCCCCATAGTGCCTATGTTAGGCAAGGCTCATATGACAAACCCACCTTCATAGGTATCAGAAGGGATAAGAAACTAAGAGTAATGCTACCCAACGCCAGAAGTCTAAACCTCCAGATGCATGCACCCGAAACTCTCCTTGAATTGGAGAACATCGATATCTGTGCAGTAACAGATGCCTGGTTCAGGGCTACTGAGAGCACACCAGCACTACCAGTTTTAACCTGGTTGATTTCTTTGAAACAGTCACCAAGGCCATTGACGAAGGGAAGGTGGTTCACACAGCCTACCTGGACCTCGCAAAAGCCTTCACAACAATACCCCACTTGGGCATTCTAGAGTAGCTCACCAGCTTAAATATAAGCCCCTATGTCACTAGATGGATTGCACAGTGGCTCAAGGACAGAACCCACATGGTTAGAATTGCTGGAGCCATGCCAGACTCCAAACCAGTTACGAGTTGTGTCCCACAAGGCTCAGTCCTGGGACCTCTCTTGTTTGGTATATATTTATTGGAGGTACAGGCCAACACGGACGAACTGTGGCTGACCAAATATGCAGATGACTGCGAACTGGCCACCATAATCGACTCTTCAGCCGACACAAGCATCTTCCAAAGGGACATCATAGAAACAGACAACTTGTGCCAGAGCCATGGCCTTCAGCTGAACAGTGTTTAGAAAGGGAAATGTGCATCCTGTAGTCTGTTGACCTAGTTGCCAAAAGGGACATTTCCCTCACACACACTAACCCCCCCTCAGCCAAAAACACACACTTTCAGGATTTAAACCCCTATCTGACTATGTTATGACACTCGAGACGGACACATTAGCAGAGTGTGCTATTTGCATTAGTGGGAGGTTTCTCTTCTCTTGCTGTACTTATAGGGTGCTGACATCATCAGTGTTTAGAAAGGGAAATGTGCATCCTGTAGTCTGTTCTCCTAGTTGCCAAAAGGGACATTTTCCTCACACACACTAACCCCCCTCAGCCAAACACACACACTTGCCGGATTCAAACCCCTATCTAACTATATTATGACACTTGAGATGGACGCATTAACAGAGCACGCTATTCGCATTACTGGGAGGTTTTCCTTCTCTTGCTGTACTTATAGGGTGCTGACATCATCAGTGTTTAGAAAGGGAAATGTGCATCCTGTAGTCTGTTCACCTAGTTGCCAAAAGGGACATTTCCCCTCACACACACTACCCCCCCCTCAGCCAAAAACACACACTTGTCATTTGTAGGATTCAAACTCCTACCTCACAATGTTATGATACTTGAGACAGATGCATTAGCAGAGCGTGCTATTCGCATTACTGGGAGGTTTTCCTTCTCCTGCTATACTTATAGAGTGCTGACATCATCGGTGTTTAGAAAGGGGAATGTGCATCCTGTAGTGTGTTTTCCCAGTTGCCAAAAGGGACATTTCTCTCCCACAGACTTATACACACACCAACCCCACTCATACTGAGCATTTGCAGAATTCAAACCCCTACCTAAATATGTGATGGACTCATTAGCAGAGCGCGCTATTCGCATTACTGGGAGGTTTCCCTTCTCCTGCTATACTTATAGAGTGCTGACATCATCGGTGTTTAGAAAGGGAAATGTGCATCCTGTAGTGTGTTTTCCCAGTTGCCAAAAGGGACATTTTTTTCCCCAGACTTACACACACACCAACCCCACTCTCATACACACACACACTGAGCATTTGAAGGATTCAAACCCCTACCTAACTATGTTATGATACTTGTGACTGACGCATCAGCGGAGCGCGCTATTTGCATTACTGGGAGGTTTCTTTTCTCCTGCTGTACTTATAGGGTGCTGACATCATCGGTGTTTAGAAAGGGGAATGTGCATCCTGTAGTGTGTTTTCCCAGTTGCAAAAAGGGACATTTCTCTCCCACAGACTTACACACACACCAACCCCAATCACACACACACACACTGAGCATTTACAGGATTCCAACCCCTATCTAACTATGCTATGATACTTGTAACGGACGCATTAGCGGAGTGTGCTACTCACATTACTGCGAGGCTTCTTTTCTCCTGCTGTACTTATAGGGTGCTGACATCATCGGTGTTTAGAAAGGGGAATGTGCATCCTGTGGGGAGGCAGACGCCAAGCACACTCTGGCTAAGCTGTCATTCCCTAGGGCAAACAGCCTAGTGTTGACCTCTACACCCATATGTTTAATTGTCAAATGCACATTATTTGTTGCTGATAGACTGTTTGCACATCTTTATTGCCATAGCATTCCCTGTTTGTATGAACAGCTTGTGTATCTCTGGAAGATGTTTGCATATGGGAGGGATCCGCTATATCACGTATGTCTCTGTAGTCATTTAACTGTGTGCACTTGGCAGACTGCTGTAATGTGGTTGGTTCCTGGAATAACACGTAAAAATAACAGATATGTATGTCCAACTGCTAAACTGAGATTTGGCCTAACTGTGTGAGCATGCCCAGTTCAGCCTTCCCATGGCATGTTGTCTGACATATTTCTCATTTATCAAAGTGTGTGAGCATGCCCAGTGTGAGCATTCCATATGTTGGACTCTGCAGCCCACCACATTTGTGGATAAGTGTGAACTTCAACAAATATCACCCGTTTATGGTTGTGTGTTATGTGTCATGTTGTGTAGTTACTGTACAACTGCTTTGTGTGTGAACACAACAGGATTATACTGTGTGTATTATATGTTTATTATATGTGTTTGCACGGGATACTTTGCATACAGTTGTCAACATCCTTTCACACTGACCTAACACTGTAGTACTGTATAGTGTACTGGTAGTACTTTGACTGTGGTGGACAGTCTACTGGACTTTAGTGCTATCACTGCTTTACATTTCGATAGTGAGCACAACAGCCTGGTTAGGGGCCAGTTGTGTACATCTAACCATGTTGCATTCTGTCCAGATATGAACTACTTAAACCAGGCTTGTCCAACATTGGTAGTGTATTCCACAACATAGGTGTACATTTGCAAACACTAGCGATGTGCCTTAGTCCATGTCTAATGCTAGTTGGAGAGTGTGTTTGTCCTTCAACACACATTGTAAGTGGAGTTTGCCATGACATATGTCATGGTTAGTATACTGTGCCTCTGTCTAACTGTGACATGACAGTGATACCCAGGATAAAGCTACCATCTCCCATCCACTCATCAAGATTCCTATTGAGGAAAATTGATAAGTGACTCTATGGGTAGCCTGTACTGGGAGTTCACTCATGGGTGGGGGTGGCTTCTGTGTTATGGATCATGCAGCACAGCTTGTCCTATGTAAGTCAGTGCTGGGGTTCAGGTCTCTCATGTGCATAGCTCACTGCCATTCAGATTGTACAAAGTGCAGCATGTTTATTGATACCAGCAACACAGGCAACACATGGCATCTGTGCAGGCTCTTTGATACTCCTGGTGAGGTACTGTTGGGGACTTTATGGTTGATGGAGGTGTCTGCTGAGGTGCATCCCACAGGGGCTATTGTAGTCAATTGTACCGCTGATGAAGGATGACTGCAGAGCCACAATGACCTCCCCTTATCTAGATCTGACAGCCTTCATGATTAGGTGGGTATATGGTATGTTTCTGTAAACACTACAGCACATGTTTGTCCAATGCAGGATATCTATCACCTTGTGTCCCCAGGTCTCTCATTACATGTTAACTACATAATGGGTTAACACCTATGTGGTAATTGGTGGGCACTTACTGTATATCCACGGGGGTTGACTATACACTTTTCTGCAATTAGCTTGCTGATATGGCTATGGCACCAGTTGTCTGCTTCTATGTGGCCCTTTTGTGGGATGCTTGTGTCAGCTGGTGGATCATATGTGGTGAGCAGTTTGTAGTCCTCTGCAAACATGTTCAGACACAGTCCTTCCATGTTTGCCTGTACCTATGGGACATATATACCAGGCGGGAGATCCCAGGACCAAGCCTTGTGGGATGCCAGTTATATCTGGTTTGTAGTCTGACATGGCTGCAGCATGTCTGACCATGTCTGTTCTGTCCTTGGTCTGGTTTGCAACCCCTCTACTGACATAGGGGTTTATATTTAAGCTGGTGAGCTTATCTATAATGAACATGTAGGGTATTGTATAGAAGCCTTTGCAAGGTCCAGCTACGCTGTGTGGACCACATTGCCCTCATCAATTACCTTAATGACTGTTTCAATTGAGTCAAACATGTTTAGGGGCAGGATCTGCACTTAAGAAAGCCAGACTGTGTAGGGTCTGGTGTCAGTAGGTCCCCAATATCTTTATGTCTGTGGTACATGCTGATCCTTTCCATAACTGTGCAGACCGAGCTTCTCAGGATTCTGGGGTAGTAGTTTTCAGTATCCATTCAGGCAACACCTTTGTTGAGAAGGACCACTGTTGTTGTACACTGCTCTTTGGGTACATATTCTGTGGTAAGGCTGACATTGAGCAGTAGTGTGATTTGGCATTCCATTCATCTTGGAGTCCATGTTGCACTCAGCCCAGGACACCATCTCATACCATTGCTGCTGTGTGTTTTGCTTTGTAGATGCTGGCTGTTACCTCAGCATCTGCAATGTCAGGGGGCCAGCAGTCTGCTGGGATAGATATTCTGCATTCGGGGGGGGGGGGGTTGCACTGCACCTGTCAGGATGTATGTTGGCAATATGTGTGTGTGTTTGTGATATTTGTGTGATTCAGAGCATATCTGTGAATTCCCAACACGGTTCCTACCATCAGTTGTGAAAGCCTTGGGATTATCCTTAGTATCCTGTACAATTTGTATCTTCATAGGTTCATAGGTTCATACTAGGCTAGCCACCCTAGGGCATTTGTTAGCCTAGCCAGAGTGTGTGTGGCTTTTGCCACCCCTTGCTATGTGAATATTATGGCCATTTATGATTTGCTTTGCTGTGCCTCTGTCTGGACATGACACAGTGAAGACCCCCAGTGTAACTCTACAATCATCCATCCACTTGGCAAGATTCCTGTTGAAGAGTGTCAGTGAGGGGCTCTGCCTAACATGGAGTGGGATTCTCATCCAGGGTGTGGGGAGCCTCTGGATTATGTACCTGTCCCACCAGCACATCCTATTTCATTATTTGTTGAGATTGACATCTCTCACTCTCACAGCTCCGATGGCTTTGAGTTTTCTGGGGTGGAGCATGTCCATTACTCCTGTGTTGGGCATGGCCTTCTACAACAGGCATGCAATGCCTCTGTGTAGGCAGTATGTGACTGCATTCAGCTGGGGTGTCTACAGCCAGGCAGCATATGACATATATTTGAGACCCTTTATCCTCTTGGTGAGGTACCTTTGAGGTCTTTCTAACTGCTGCAGGTGTCAGGTAAGGTACATCCCATATGAGGCATTGTACTAGATTATGGGTGTGATAAGAGAACAGTATAGGGGCACAATGACCTCTGTTGACGTAGATGTGAATCCTTTCCTGATACGGTGTCAAATGTAGACAGTCTTCCTAGCCACATTGGCAATGTGGGTGTCACATAACAGGTTACTGTCCACTTGTGTCCCTAGGTCCCTGGTTACTCCTTCCATACATAATGGTTTATCACCTATGTGGTAATTTGTGGTACCTTGTTTGGTATTTGGTGGGACATTCATACTGTCCAGTGTCTTCAGGATGGCTGGGTGGGGTTCCTGTGTGTGAGAGTATGGTCTGTACCATGCTACAGACTGTACAGCAGTCTTGCCTACAGTTAGTTGCACAAGGGTGGACTCCAATCCCTTGTGCATTGTCAGTTACCTGGACGTATGGGTGTCTGTGCTGAATATGGATACTCACCCTCCTTTTATGTTTTGTTCCAGGTTTTGGGGCCATGACACATGATATGTGGTATAACCTGGTAGTGCTGGTGTGCTGTCAGGAGGCTTGCAGCAGGTTTCTGTCACTGCACAGACATTGATGTTCTCCATACTGGGGATGGCCTTGGGAGCATGCATATTGGGGTTTACACATCTGGCATTGGTCAGCATTACCCTTATGTTTCTTTCCACTTATGTTTTCTAGGGTGGTGGGTCAGTCTTTTCAGCCTTGCCTACAAAAGGCTCTATGGAGGTGGCAAAGGCCTTATCCAATATCCAGACGCCCAGGGGTAACAGGTGCAAGCCATCCCAAGAACAGCTGCGTGGCTTGTCAAGCATGACATCCCAAGCAGACAGACATTGGAATGACACCAGTAAGTGTGCCACTTGCTATGACTGATCATTCCGTGTTTGTACTGTGGCATTATTCTTGGTAAGGGTAGGATGCTGCAAATGGTGATTGTCATACCAGCCTGGACTACATAATCGGAGAGCTCATCTATGTCTCTTTTCATGTAGTCTAGGGAGGTACATCTCAGGTCATTCACACCAGCATGGACTATGACTGCATCATATTTCTACTTGCTTTGGAGTGACCTGCATACTTCTGTTATGTGGCCTATTGTGGCAGCCTACAGGCAGCTTACTGTACCCTTTCCTTGTTCAGTCTGGTGTGCGGGACAGCAGTGTGTCTGACTATGGAGTCACCTATTACAACTGTATCAGTCATGCTGTTTCTCCTTCTGGCCTGTGACTGTTTGGCACACCAGCTTTGTGTACTATGTGTTGCATGTGCTATGTTTGGAGGTTGTTTGATTGGGTGTCTGCTTTAGAGGCCTCTGTTTGTGTGCTGTGTTTGTAATTTCTGCCTCCGGGAATGTTTTTCTGTGTTTATGTGTTTGGTTTGCAGTTGTGATAGGTCTATGTGGGACTGTGTTTGTGGTGTGTGTGGTTACCTTCTCCTCCTGACTAGTTTTGGGAGTACTGAGTTGAGGGAGCTCAGCCTCCAGTTTGGATAGATGGTTGCATCTCTCACATATATTTGTATTTCTTGGGTGGAGTTGGGGGTTGTCTGTGTACTTGGGGCAGGTGTAACATTGCCTCAGGATTCACAGATTCAACTTGTTGTGGCTGGCCTTAGTGGATTGTATGTGTGGACAGATTTTATTGCCATACTACTGATCAGTGATTACTTCCTTGTTTATGTTTGCTCTATCATGTAGTAGCTTCCTCATTCTCTTGCATGGTTTGGTTATGGCTGGTGTCCACCATGCCAGATGCCTGCATGCATAGCATTGTGTCTTGTTTTAATTTAGGATTGCATAATCCAAGCATTCCTGGCAGTGTTCATGGAATGGCTGTATTACAGGTTCTGAGGTGTGGCCCATATTTTGCACCTGCACAGGACCTTTAATGGATTCCACATCAGTTTGGAGGAGTGCAAATATTGCTTTACACATGTTTTCCACTGTGGTTTTCTGGCCAGGGACTGTGGTCAGGATTTGTATATCCAGTGTAATTACTCTATGGTCTGGTTTTACCAGTGAGCAATACACTTCTCGTCTTGCCATCCAGTACCCATGTTGCTGATTGTCACATCCAGTATGCTTACCCCTCTTGTGGGAGTGGTACGTTGTTCCTGGGCCTTTTGGTTTATGGATTCTATGAAATTTTGTCCTACACTGTTGGAGCTAGTATAATGCTCCCATTCTATGTCTGGGTATTTTCAGTCACCCAATATAATGTGGTTTGGATGACTTGATATATTCATGTATTCCAGCATAGGCCAGGTGCAGTTCCTGGTGTTGGGACAGTAGTCTGTAGCAGGCTATAAACTGGGGGGCAGTTTTAGCCACTGTTACTTGACCATGGCTAGTCCATGCTGCTTTTTGTTGTGGTACCAACATGAGGGTGTGGTTATCCTTGACAATTCTTGATAGTCACCCTCCTTTTGTAGCTTGTTCCATGTTTTGAGGCTGTACAGCACAGTATGAGGTGTGACCTGGTAGTGTTAGGGTGCTGTTGTGAGCCTTGACTCAATTTTCCGTTACAGTGCAGATATCAACATTCTCCATACTGGGTGAGTTTAGACTGCATGCATCTTGCTGTTTCGACTTATCCCTTATCTTATTCTTATCCCTTCTGATACCTATGGAGATAGGTTTGTGTTTTGAGCCTTACCTATTCAGGGCACACTGTGGGTAACAACAGCCTTTGCCAGTATCCATGCGGCCTGCACTGATAGGTGCACGCCAGTCCTAGCAGGTGGAGCATCATGTCATGCTCAGCATGTCATCCCAGACTGGCACACACTGGATCCCCTTTGACTAACTGCAATACTTCAGTCAATTATTGCACTTGATCATCTCATTGTCATATTGTGGCATGATGCTTGGTGAGGGTAGGATGTTAGTCAGGTTCCTCAGGTGTGCATATAGTACATGGTGTTACATTACTTAACACATGGCAGTCATGCCTCAGGTGGTGCTGCAGGGCTGCCTCTGTTGGATGCACATATTACACTTCCCTGTACATGTTTGTGAGCAGGTCATGTCATTGTAGGCATCCATGTTATTATTTGAGTGAGTCAGAGGGGGTGTCATTCCCAGGGTTCCTACTGAGCCAGTGTATGTGCTATGCGTTGCCTCTTTGCCAAGGCCAGGGCATACTGGGCACACCTCCTTCTGCCTACTGGGGCAGGCTCAGGTTGTTCCTCCTCCGAGTCACGCTCTGCCTGTGATGGCCTTGGCAATGGTGGGGGCTGTTTGGCCCGGCCCTATGCTGGTCCTGCTGCAGCTGTTTTCACAAGATCATATTATGTAGCATAGCACATACCACGACAATTTGGGTACATGTAGTTGGTGTGTACTGCAAGGCTCCACCAGATGTGTCCAGACACCGGAACCATGACTTGAGCAGCCCAAACACATGCTCTATTACATTACGTGTTTGTGCGTGTGCCTCATTATGGCGTTCCTGTTCAGGGGTGTGTGTGCATTTCTGATGGGTGTCATCAGCCACGGCTCCAGTGCATAACCTGCATCCCCCACTAGGTGTCCGTGCAGGATGTCCCCATTGGCAATTGTTTGGTACAGCTGCGTCAAATGCCAGATGTGGGAATCATGGTAGCTCCCAGGACAGCCAGCACACACATTCATTATTATGCTCTGGGCATCACACATGACCTGGCAGTTGATGGAGAGGAAGCCCTTGCGGTTGATGTATGCCCTACCCTGCTCACCGGCTGGTGCTTTGATGCATATGTGCATGCAGTCTATTGCACCCACTACCTCAGGGTATTCCACTATTTGCTGGAAGGGACGCATATTGCTGGCCAATACCTCACGGGCATTGGGGAAATATACATGATCACCGACATGTGCTGACATGGTATCCAGGAATTGGTGCAGTACCCTGGAGGCTGATGCCTGTGAAATCCCCATCATATCACCAGTTGGTCTCTGGAAGGTACCTGTTGCTAGTATTCTTAGGCCAACACATACCTTGGTTTCCACTGGGATGGGTTCCCCTCTGTTGGTTCTGTGTGTGAGGCGTGGCCTGCACAGCTCCACTATTTGCTGCAGGAGGTCTCAGTCCACTCTATAGCGCTCTGCTATCTCCAGCTCATGTAACCCATGGTAGGTGACCCTGGGCCTGTACACTCTTCTCCGTCTCCTCACTGTGGGTTGTCTGGCACCATCTGCATTGTCACCACCCTCAGCAAGTCGCCTGTGTCTCATTATGACAGCTATGGCAGCCTCTAACATTTCTGCTCTGAGTTCAGCTTTTTCAGTTTTCACTTCTAATAACTTAACTCCTGTCTTGCAGTGTCTCTTGAGAGAAACATCCTGCACTGCTGTTTGCAGAGTTTTAAGTGCTGGGCTGGGCTTCTATTCTGCCTGTGTAATTGCCTGCTTCTAATTGTTTTCACCTGCTAGCTCCAGCAGTATTCCCTGCTAGCTTCCTACTGAATCTGTTGCTTCCTTTTTCCTCTCTGTTTCCTCAGGGAGGAGCCATGTGCAAACCAGCAGAAACACGCTCACAGTGGCTTACACGCGTGCACACATGCTTACATGGTTCAGAATCTTCTTATTTGGATTACAACGCATGCACACCCACACAAACAGTGTTAAACATCTCCCAACACACTCCCACATGCTCAGTCTGCTTTACACGCGCGCACACTGCCTTACTCGTGCTTCATGGTGCGCACACGTGCGCATGCACGCCCAGCAAGAAACTTTGGTGTAGGCAACAGTGTACACCTTCCATTTCTTGACTTTCTCATGCTTATCTAGTGGCACACCTCTTTCCATGATATCTGTCTGACATCTGTCATGTAACTCTGACCTCCAATGAACTGCATTTCTTTCTACCATTCCCCCCTGTGATGTCACCTATCTCCTACTCTGTTCCTCCCCCTTCTGTAACTCTTACACTACTCAGACTGTGCTCATTTGCTGTGTGACAGTGGAATTCAGTATCCTAACACTCATTTGCATCAGATTGCCTATTAATGCTTAGTTACATCTCTTAGACTCAGCTTCCCCCCTTAGCAACCACTACACGGTGGCCATGTTGGTTTTGGTCTGCTGTTCCCTGCATTGACATTCCATGTATTGCATGAAACCCACATTTGTGGGTTTATAACCTTCGTTTTTATGTTTTATACAGCGCAGCTCATTTGCGCGGGGCTGCACTGGGGTTAATATTTTTGCATCAGGTTACCTTGCCAATGGCCACATATTTGGCCATTGGCATGCTGTCTGACACATATGCACCCTTTATTTGGAGCTGACATGGCTCCATTGCAGTTTTTGCAGAAACGTACTCAGTTGTCAACTGAGTACATTTCTGCAGCTAAAACGGCTCTTACACGGGCTGTTCTGGGCTTCCTGGATCGCTAATCATCCTCATTTGCATGCTATTTGGCTGCAAGTGAGGTGATTAGCTTATCCACACCCACTCCATGTAAGATTCGTTTTAGCTTATCTCTTACACGGACTTTGGGCTGTTCCTGGATCGCGAAGGCTGCATGGAGTCTTACACTACTCTTAGACTCCGTGCAAGCCTTCGTGAATCTGGCCCACAGCATGTGCACCTATTTTAATATGTATGAAATCATACTTTTGAGGGTTTCCCTAATGATTTGACAAAATACATTTCTTCTGATAAATTCTTGGAAATAATTAAACTGTCATTGACTATTTTCTTAATCTTGTTACCCAGTTTAAGAGAGTAACATAATTTCAAAAATAAATTAATACATTCTCTGTAGGACACATACTGATTCACATTACGTTTGACATTAAATATTATTCACTGTGCTTAAAACACACACAAAAAAATGCTTTTATTGTACTAAGAATTCTCACATATGAATAGGTCCCATAAAGTGTTTCTGATCCTCCTTGATTTTTATAGATTTCAAAATAGCTTCTTAGTGTGTTTCATAAGACATGAGCATATTAATATTCCTTTAATGTGTGTGTGTGTGTGTGTGTGTGTGTGTGTGTGTGTGTGTGTGGGTGTCTGTGTGTACGCGTGCATGTGTGTATTTATATATATATATATATATATATATATATATATATATATATATACAAATTACACACCTACACATATACACACATATATATGTGTCTATATGTATGAAAGTATATAAAACAGTCAAACTATAATTTGCTGAACCATTAAATCTAACCCAGAGAAAGTTGGAAATGGACTTTAACATAAGTCCAAATAGGGGTCATGTCCTCCACTGTCCTGTTCCAGACTGTTGCTGAGTCGGGTTTTGATAAAATGCAGTTGATGAGCTGTAGATTGCTAAATCATGGACCATGCCTTGACAATTTTACCTGATCCTGCATATATATATATATATATATATATATATATATATATATATATATATATATATATATATATATATGTATATATATATATAGATCAATATATATATATATATATATATATATATATATATATGGATCTAGGACATTTGCTCAACTGAGCAAATGTTCGAATCCATAAAACCCGAACACACTTTAACAAAAGCGCTTTTATCGAAAAAGCGCTTTTGTTAAAGTGTGTGACAAAAAAAAAAACACTACATTTACATTTTAGTGGGGGGTTTTGCCCCCCTGCACATCCCCACTACTTCCGCACTACAGTGGAGAAAAGAGAAATTTCCCTTACCTGCACTGTAGTACAGCCTCGGCAACAGTCACACTTACGCGAGAGTGCTTCTTCGGTGAAAAGCACTTTCACGAAAGTATGCCCAGCCGTTTGGCTTTCAGTCATTTGCTCAGTCGAGCAAACATCCTAGATATCTATATATATATATATATATATATATATATATATATATATATATATATATATATATATATATATATATATATATAGGTCTACTTCAGATGATTGAACTTTCAAATGTTCGACTTTCATATGGCCAAGACCATATGATTGAACATTTAAAAGTTCAAACATCAAATAAAAAAAATTAAACAAAACCAAAAAATTAACTGAATGCTTTTAACAGAGAGGCAGTCTCCTCCTGCACCCCTTCACCTCCCGTAATTCAAATATACCAACTCTGAGATTGCACTGCAGTACAGAAAAAGGAAAGTTTCCCATTTTGCTCTGTATGGAGATCTCCGTTAAGAACATTCATACCTGTAAAAGTTAGATCATATGGTCTCAGCCATATGAAATTCAAACTTTTGAAATTTCGATCATATGAAGGGGACCCATCTGGGCATACTGGGGCAATGCTACAATTGTCTCATGTACACAGACAACCCTGTCCTCCTACCACCCAACACTATAACCAGTGAGAGATGCACTTACATAGCCAAACTGGAAGCAATGCTCTCTCCACCCAAGATTGTGCTAGACAGTCTGGAGGAGAAGGTTAACACCCACACTACATCTCAAGCAACATATAGCTCTTCTAAACTCACACCGCCAATACCCACACATAGCAACACTAAATCCACATATGCAGAGGCCCTTAACTGTAACCTGCCCAAGCAACAAGGACCTCCGAAGCTGAAAAGCAAACAAATACCAATCACAACCAAAATGTCACATAGCTCACAACACCAGTGTGCCATCCAGCAACAGCCCCTAAGGCTAGACAATGTACCTAACACTTTAGACATAGGTGACTCTATAGTCAGGCACACTGATGTCCCACTCACCAGGCTGAACAAGGAAAAAATTACAGTGAGCTGCTTGTCGGGTGCCAGGATCTGCCACATAACTCATGCACTCAAGTCACTCCACATCAAGTACAAATATGACTCTGTCATTGTCCATGTTGGAGTAAATGACTTGAGACGTACCTTCCTGGACTACATGAAAAGATACATGAAAGAGCTCTCAGATCATGTGGCCCAGGCAGGTGTGACTCTAGCCCTGAGTAGCATCATGCCTTCATCTAGAATGATACCACAATATAAGGACAAAATGATTGACTTCAACAATTGGCTAAGCTTCTGGTGTCATTCAAAGGGGATCCAGTATCTGTCTGCCTGGGACGACATGATAGACAGACCAAAATGCTTTGCCAGAGATGGTCTGCACCTGTTGCCCCTGGGATTCAGGTTACTGGCTAAGGCTCCTGCCACCCCTATAGTGCCTTTTTTAGGCAAAGTTCAAAGGACAAAACCACCACCGTAACAGGAACAAGCATGCAAAATCTGAAGGTAATGCTACTCAATGCTAGAAGTCTAAACCTCAAAATGCACTCTCTCGAGGCACTCCTAAAAATGGAGAACATTGATATCTGTGCAATAACTGAGACCTGGTTCAAGGCTCCAGAGAGCACCCCTGCAATACCAGGCTACAACTCTTACCACACTTTTCGGCTACCACACCAGGATCAACACACTAAAGATGGAGGAGTGTCCATATTCACCAAGGATATTCACACCACCAGGTTAGTTGCCCAACACAATGCATCTGAAATTCTCCAGGTGCAACTAACACTAGGTAAGGCTGCAATCCAAATTGTAGCTTGCTACAGATCCCCCACCATGCCCCACAATTCTCACTACACCTTTCTAAACATACTGGAAAATATTAATATACAACCAAACACCCTAATACTGGGTGATTTCAACTACCCTGCCATTAACTGGGAAAACTACTCATGCACCAACACCTTTGCCCAACGGTTCTTGAAATTCATAAATTCCAATGTCATGGATCAATTAATCCATAGTCCCACCAGGGAGGCCAATATCCTAGACATGGTCATTACCAACATGGGAAATCGATGCTCCTCACCTATGGTCACCCCCTCGTTGGTCAGGTCAGACCATAAGCTAATCACCCTTAACATCCACATCCAACCCCATCCCCCAGTAAGGAAAACTCCATAAAAAAATTCTCCAAGGCCAACTTCATGCTACTCAAGTCAGAAGTTACAAACGTCATGACACCCATGTAGACGGGAACTGAAAGTTCGACTGCTGAGTCCTACACTAAGGCACTGTACGAGCACATCCACTCATGCATGAATCGTGCCATCCCAAATAGATCCAAGATGCTCTCCTCCAAAAAAAGGAAGCCAGTCTGATGGTCCCCTCCCAAAAACAAACTTTACAACAAAAGAAAAAAACTGTTGCAGTAAAGAGGAAAATCCCAGGATGCAAAAAGCTCTCTTACCAGCCTCAGTAAGAAGCCGAGATCCCTCATAAAATCCTCCAAAGCTAGTTACAAAAATAAAATTGCCAAATATTCCAAAGACAACCACAAGGCATTCTATAACTATGTTAAGAATCTAAATGGCAATGCTCAGATCTGCTCTGAGCTACAACAGAATGGCATTAAATATACTGATCCCAAGGATACTGCCAATATCCTGGCAGATTGATTCAGTGCCAACTTCACCCCCCTATCACCCCCTAAATGGCCCATCTCAATACTGGAAGATTGCCAAATTCCGGTAATAATGGCCACACAGGTAAAAAACGCACTCTCCAAAGCTAAGAATACAGCATCCATGGGACCAGATGACATCCCGGGCTGTGTATTACATGAACTACAAAATGAACTGGCACCTCAACTAAGTATCATGTTTAATCATACCCTCACCTCAGGCTTCATGCCCACTGAGTGGCACACAGCTACATTTATCCCACTCCACAAGGGGGATCCACCTTGGATCCCAGGAACTACCGCCCCATCAGTCTGACAAGCCTGATCTGCAAGGCCATGGAACATATTATCGTGGAACTTATAAACAAAGACATTGGCAACCTTAAAACACTGGATCCCACCCAGATTGGGTTCATGAAGCGCCAGTCTTGTCTCCTGAACTTTATTGACTTCTTTGAATCAGTCTCCAGAGCTGTGGATGAGAGTAAGGCAGGCCACACAGCCTATCTGGACCTCGCCAAGGCCTTTGACAATATCCCCCACTCTGGAATCATAGATAAACTTACTAAGCTGGGCATTAATCCCTACGTCACTCGATGGGTTGCCAAACTGGCTTACTGACGGAACCCACACTGTAAAAGTAGCTGACTCCAAATCCAACTCCAGACAAGTGACAAGTGGAGTACCTCAGGGTTCAGTCCTGGGACCTCTCTTGTTTGGCTTCTTCTTCTCTGAAGTACAGGCCAACACTAAAGGACTCTGGATAACAAAGTTCACAGATGACTGCAAACTGAGAGCTATTACTGAATCCCCAAATGATGTTGATACTCTACAAAAGGGCCTTACAGAAACAGATGCTTGGTGTCAGAGCCATGGGCTCAAGCTCAATGCCATGAAATGTATAGTTATCCCCTTTGTGAAAAAAACATGTACCCATGAATTATCACATAGGTGGCAGTACACTAAACACTGAAAGTGTGATAAGAACCTCAAACTTAGAAACCTTAGAAACTGAATGATGCCCACCTATCACAGACTAAGCTGGTATCTTATTACTAAGTATTTTATCTCTATGTCAGGCACATTGTTTTTATAACACACACACACACACACACACACACACACACACACACACACACACACACACACACACACACACACACACACACACATAGGTCCAGGGAAGTAAATAGTGTTGGAAGAAATAGCCAGGGAATTGTTATGGCTAGGCTTGTATAGGCCCTAGGGCCGATAGCCTAGTACTAACCTATGAACCTATGAACCTATATATAGATAGATATATAGGTATATAGATATATAGACATAGGCTTAAAAACCTCAGCTTTGGCTGGCTAAGAACTTGCTATATTCAACTGGACGTATAAGAGAATTTAAGTACCTTTATCTGCTCTTTTTTTTCAAAAAAATACAGTATTTAAATTGATTTTAACTGTGTGGAAGGAATATTAGCTGAACTGGAAGTTAGTCATTGTTTGCTGAATTTTGTTATTTGCTAGTAATTACAGGTGTGGGGGTAGTCACATTCTTTGATTTCCTGTCCTTGCCTATTTAAGTGGTACAGTGTGAAATATTTTCTGCTTAAAACCTCAGCTTTGGCCGGCTAAGAACTTGCTATATTAAACTGGACGTATAAGAGAATTTAAGTACCTTTATCTGCTCTTTTTTTTTTCAAAAAATACAGTATTTAAATTGATTTTAACTGTGTGGAAGGAATATTAACTGAACTGGAAGTTTTGACTCTGCTCTTCAGTTAGTCTCTCCCACCCTCCCTGTTTTTGTTTTGGTGTTAATCTTAGTGGCCTTGCAACTGCCCGCCCCTCTTGTAAATTTGTGTTTGGATACTCCTTCTGAGCCCATCTCATTTGCTCACTCAACTGAGTGCAGTGAGATCATATTCTGATTTCAGGCACTCCTACTGTGTACAAAGAGAGCATCTGGGAAACAGAAAAAAAATTTAAGCTTGTTTCCTGCCTTTCCTGTTAAGTGGTATAGACTATTTGTAGGCTTCTGAGCCCCCAAGCCCTTCTGTGTTGGAGGGAAGCCTTCTAGCTTAGTTTTTTTTTCTTATAACTAGCCAGTTTTCTAGTTTCAGCACTCAAATCTGTTTCTTTGATCTCAGCACTTGTTTAGAAAAAAAAATAAATAAATAAAAATTTCATCTGCTTTTACTGTACTTGTGTTTCTACCTACTTTTTTACTTTTGCATCATCTTAAAAGTACTCAATTGTATTTATTACTGCTTGGTGTAACTCATTCTAAGCCTTTTGGTTAAACACTTGGGCTTCGGACCAGTTGTTTTGCACTGAGAGGGTTTGTGGTCTGCACTGTAGTGGCAGAACAGGTAGCTTACATCCTTCTAGGTTGGGAACTGCTGATTGAGGGCTCAGTGTCTGTTATTCTAAAAGTGTATTAATTCTGGTTTAAGCACTTGGGCTTTCAGGCCAGTTATTTTACATTAAGAGGGTTCATGGTCTGCACTCTTGTGGAAGGAGAGTCTGGACTCTGCCCTTCTGAGCTGGGAATTTCTGGTTGAAGGCTTATAGTGCATGCATATCTGAACTGCTTCTTACTGAAGTTGGTGCGCCTTGTTTGCTGTGGCATAGACTGGATTCGGGCCTGCTGGATCTAGCTTTGTTTGTGTAACTTGAGCACTAATCCAGGCACTCTCTAAAGTATTCAATTGTATTTATTACTGCTTGGTAGTAACTTGATTAAAGTGTAGCTATCATTCTAAGTCTTTTGGATTAAGCATTTGGGCTTCAGACCAGTTATTTTACATTAGGAAGGTTTGTGGCATGCACTGTGGTGGCAGGACAGGTAGCTTTCATCCTTCTAAGTTGGGAACTGCTGATTGAGAGCCCAGTGCCTGTTATTCTTAGTGTGTATTAGTTCTGGTTTAAGCACTTGGGCTTCAGGCCAGTTATTTTACATTAAGAAGGTTTGTGGTCTGCACTCTTGTGGGAGAAGATGCTGGACTCTGCCCTTCTGAGCTGAGAATTTCTGGTTAAAGGTTTATAGTGCCTGAATATTTGAACTGTATCCTACTGAAATTGGTACACCTTGTTTGATGTAGCATAGACTAGATCCAGGCCTGCTGAATCTAGCTTTGTTTATATGCTTGTTATTTGTTTGCTTGTTATTTCCCTGGAATGCTAATTCCACCTAATACGCGGCTTCTCAGCACTTCTGTGGATCACTAGTGATATTTGCATTGCTTACTGTACTTATTTCCTTGTTTCACTTGAAAGAAAGTTACTGTTTGTCGTTTTTGCATTTAAGTTACCTGTAAAACACTGCACTTAAGTTACCTGGCACTTGCTCACTAAAGCAATTATATAAGTCAGCACTAAAATTAAAAGCACTAACCCCTCACTCCCTACTGGCCCTGGTTTTCAATTATTAAGGAATTCCCAATATTATTCTAGCATGTCCAAAGGTCAGTTGTCAATCTCCTCTCCGGTCCAGCTGGTGAATCTGGGAATCTTGAGGCAATGTTACAACTGCCTCATGTACACAGACAACCCTCTCCTCCTCCCAACAATTCCAACACATGTGAGAGATGCAACCATATAGCCAAACTGGAGGCTAAGCTCTCTCAACTCAGTACTGGCATAACCAGTCAGGAGGAGAAGGAAACCACACTTACTATAATTCCAGTCACACATAGACCTACCACGACAGCAAACCAAACACATAATCACACAAAAACATACTCGGAGGCTCTAAATAAAGATCTGCTGAAGCAGCAGAGACCTCCAAAGCAAACACCCAAGCAGCCGCTACCCCAAAACAAAACACGTGCAACACATATCTCACAAAGCCAGTGTGCCAAACAGTCACAGCCCTTAAGACTAAACAACACACCTGATACACTTGTAATAGCTGACTCTATCATCAGGCACACTGACATCCCGCTCACCAGGCTGAACAAGGAGAGGGTCACGGTGAGCAGCCTGTTGGGCGCTAGGATCCGCCACATAACACAAGCACTCAGGTCACTCCAAGGCAAGTACAAATATGACTCGGTCATTGTCCGTGCTGGTGTGAATGACCTGAGACGTACCTCCCTAGACTACATGAAAAGAGACATAAAGGAACTCTCTGAGCATGTAGCCCAGGCCGGTATGACCCTGACCCTGAGTAGCATCTTACCCTCACCAAGAATGATGCCACAATATGAAGACAAGATGATCAATTTCAACAATTGGCTTAAGTACTGGTGTCATTCAAAGGGGATCCAATGCCTGTCAGCTTGGGATAATATGCTCGACAAGCCACGATGCTTCACTAGGGACGGCTTGCACCTGTCACCCCTCGGCTTTCGGATATTGGCAAAGGCTCTTGCTACCCCCATAGTGCCTTTTTTAGGCAAGGCTCAAAAGACAAACCCACCTCCATAGGTATCACAAGGGATAAGAAACTAAGAGTAATGCTACTCAATGCCAGAAGTCTAAACCTCAAGATGCATGCACTCAAAACTCTCCTTAGCATGGAGAACATCGATATCTGTGCAGTAACAGAAACCTGGTTCAGGGCTCCCGAGAGCACCCCAGCACTACCGGGTTATACCTCATACCATGCTTTTCGGCCCCAAAACTTGGACCGAACCACAAAAGGAGGGGGAGTATCGATATTCATCAAAGATACCCACACCTCCAGGTTGGTGGCAAAGCACGAAGCATCAGAGACTATCCATGTGCAACTAACAGTGGGTAAAACTGCCTTCCAGTGTATAGCCTGCTACAGTGCTACAGACCACCCTCCCAAACCCTGGAACCCCACTCGGCCTTCCTGAGAACACTGGAAAATATGAAGGTCTCTCCAAACACCATTATATTGGGCGACTTCAACTACCCAAACATAGACTGGGATCATTACTCTAGCTCCAACACCCTAGCCCAAAGGTTCCTAGAATTTATAAA
The DNA here is from genome assembly GCF_019279795.1 of Protopterus annectens. Classification (NCBI taxonomy): domain Eukaryota; kingdom Metazoa; phylum Chordata; order Ceratodontiformes; family Protopteridae; genus Protopterus; species Protopterus annectens. Next base: position 1,393,891,475 of record NC_056737.1, on the reverse strand, counting down.
CTCAAATGCTATGGAACAACTTGTTACCACTCCCACAAGAGGGGAAAACATACTGGACCTGATCATCACCAACATGGGGACTCTATGCTCCAGACCAGAAGTGTATCCCTCACTGGTAAGATCAGACCATAAACTAATCTCACTGGATATTCACATCCCGACCCCACCCCCTGCCCAGAAAACCACAGTGAAAAACTTCTCTAAAGCAAATTTCACACTCCTCAAAACTGAGGTGGAATCCTTCAAAGGCCCCAGGCCTGTGGAAAATACGGCCCAGACCACAGAATCCTTTATAAATGCATTCTATGAACACCTTCAGGAATGCATGGATCATGCGATCCCAAATAAAACCAAGACCCAATCCTCCAAAGGCAGACGTCCTGTCTGGTGGACCCCAGCCATAAACAAACTATACAATAGAAGGAGGAAGCTACTAAATGGTAGAGCAAAATCCCAAAAAGGGAAGGCATCACTGATCAGTATTAGCAAAAAACTACGGGCACACATAAAATTGTCTAAGGCCAGCTTCGAGAGAAAAATTGCACAGGACACTAAGGATAATCACAAGGCTTTCTTTAGTTATGTTAGAAACCTGGGTGGTAATTCCCAGATATGCTCAGAATTAGTCCAAAATGACAAAAAAATACACAGAACCCACAGACATTGCCAACATCCTAGCTGACAGGTTCAGCGCAAACTTCTCCCACCAAAGGGCAGATATCTATCCCAGCAGAGTGCTGCCCCCCTGACATCTCAGATGCTCAGGTAAGAGCCGCCCTCTCCAAAGCAAAAAACACAGCATCAATGGGACCAGATGGTGTCCCGGGCTGCGTCCTACATGAACTCCAAGAAGAGCTAAACCCAAACATAAAACTACTGTTCAATCTCAGCCTTACTACAGGATATGTGCCCAAAGAGTGGCATACAGCAACAGTGGTTCCTCTCCATAAAGGTGGTGCCTCAACAGATCCTGGAAACTATTGCCCCATAAGCCTGACTAGCTTTGTCTGCAAAGCTATGGAAAGGATCATCATGGACCTCATAAATAAAGATATTGGGAACCTACAAACATTGGATCCTACCCAGTTTGGCTTTGTTAAGGGAAGATCCTGCCTCTTAAACCTGGTTGATTTCTTTGAAACAGTCACCAAGGCCATTGACGAGGGGAAGGTGGTCCACACAGCCTACCTGGACCTCGCAAAAGCCTTCGATACAATACCCCACTCGGGCATTATAGATAAGCTCACCAGCTTAAATATACACCCCTATGTCACTAGATGGATTGCAAACTGGCTCAAGGACAGAACCCACATGGTTAGAATTGATGGAGCCATGTCAGACTCCAAACCAGTTACAAGTGGTGTCCCACAAGGCTCAGTCCTGGGACCTCTCTTGTTCGGTATATATTTCTCAGAGGTACAGGCCAACACGGAAGGACTGTGGCTGACCAAGTTCGCAGATGACTGCAAACTGGGTGCCATAATCGACTCTCCAGCCGATACAAGCATCCTCCAAAGGGCCTCATAGAAACAGACAACTGGTGCCAGAGCCATGGCCTCAAGCTAAATGCCAAAAAGTGTATAGTCATTCCCTTTGGCAAAAACAAAGTGCCCACAAATTACCACATAGGTGGTAATCCATTAAGTACAGAAGAAGTAATTAGGGACCTGGGGACCCAAGTTGATAGCAATCTCTCATTTGACAACCATGTGGCCAAAGTGGTTAGAAAAACATTTTATATAGCCCACCTAATCATGAAGGGATTCACATCTAGATCAGGGGAGGTCATCGTGCCTCTTTACTCATCCCTCATCAGGCCCATAATTGAGTACTATGCCCCTTTTGGGATGTAGCTTACCAGACACCTGCAGCAACTGGAAAGCCCCCAAAAGTACCTCACCAAGAGGATCAAAGGGCTCAAACAGATGCCATATGCTGCCTGGTTAAAGAAACTCCAGCTCTACTCAGTGGCATACCGCCTGTTCAGAGGCGATCTGTGCCTGACGTATCAAGCCATGACCAACCCAGAATTAAGGGACATGCTGCACCTCAGAAAATCCAAATCCCATTGAGCTACGCACTCGAGAGACTTGAACCTCAGCACTGAAATAAATAGGACATGCTGGAGGGACAGATTCATAACCCAGAGGCTCCCTTCACTCTGGAATAAAATCCCAGTCCAGGTTAGGCAGAGTCCCTCATTGACTCTCTTCAGGAGGAATCTTGATGAGTGGATGGGAGATTGTAGGTTTACCCCGGGTATCACTTCTGTGTCACTGTTAGACAGAGGCACAGTATACTAACCTCGAAAAAGGGCATATCAAAATAAATTTAAAATGGGTGGCAAAAGCCAAACACATTCTGGCTAGGCTTATAAATGCCCTAGGGCAGATAGCCTAGTATGAACCTATGAACCTAAGAGACTTAGGGACACAGGTGGACAGGGGTCTCACCTTTAATAACCACATTGCCACAACAGTCAGGAAATCCTTCCATGTGGCACACCTCATCACTAAGGGCTTTTCATCCAGAAAAAAGGAGGTCATTGTCCCACTGTACTCATCTCTCATTAGACCCATTATAGAGTACAACACCCCATTTGGTATGTACCTCTCAAGACATCTGCAACAACTGGAAAGGCCACAGAAATACCTCACTAAAAGAATCACAGGCCTAAAGCAGATGACCTATGCTGACCACCTTAAAAAACTACAGCTATACTTTGTTGCATATTGTCTACTCCAAGGCGATCTCTGCTTAACATACAAGGTCATGTCAAACTCAGAGCTGTTGGACATGCTACACTTAAAGAAATCCCAATCCCTCAGAGCCACATGCTCCAGGGATCTAAATCTTGTCATCACAATAAACAAAACATGCTGGAGGGATAGGTTCCTAACCCAGAGACTCCCCAGACTCTGGAACAGACTGCCCATACATGTCAAGCAGAGTGCCTCTTTAGTCCTCTTCAAAAGGAACCTTGATGACTGGATGTGAGAAATGAAATTCACCCCGGGGATCACATCAGTCACCTTGCTAGACAGGGCTCCAGGGAAGTAAATAGTGTGGGAAGAAATAGCCAGGGAATTGTTATGGCTAGGCTTGTATAGGCCCTAGGGCCAATAGCCTAGTACTAACCTATGAACCTATAAACCTATATATAGATAGATATATAGGTATATAGATATATAGACATATATATATATATATATATATATATATATATATATATATATATATATAGATATAGATGTGTGTGTGTGTGTGTGTGTGTGTGTGTGTGTGTGTGTGTGTGTGTGTGTGTGTGTGTGTGTTATAAAAACAATGTGCCTGACATAGAGATAAAATACTTAGTAATAAGATACCAGCTTAGTCTGTGATAGGTGGGCATCATTCAGTTTCTAAAAAAAAAGATATATTTAGGTATGGTGATATCTCTAATTACATTAATTTGTATTGCATAAAGAATTACCAGAACTGCAGATAGAGTAATTAGTGCCATTATTCAATATTTAAGGATGCCAAATATGTCCTTATCATTATAGTTCTGAAATGGATGAATTTTCTTATAGCTTTTTATATCATATTTACAAATATACTTTGCCTTAGGCATTTATGGAGATTAGTCAAGCTTTTATTTTGTATTAGCTGCCTTCCCCTCTAGTATGCAGTTAAATGGTGTAAAATTGTTAAGTTAACTGTAGTCAAGTTTCTGGTTTCTTAAACTAAATTTAAAGTCATTCACATTTTATCAGTACATAATTTAACTTTCTCTGTACATATTCTAATGTTAAAACATAAGCCTAAACTCATCACTTCTGTCCCAAAATTATCATGAATATCACTAATATTAAAAAAAAAACATGCTACCCTTGATTGGGCTCACTCACTTGCCATAAAAATCCCAATGAGGTAACTAACAATCGTACCCATACCCTACTCTGCTTGCAAAACAAATTCTTCCACTTACTACAAAGGCTACTTTGACCTCATAAGTATAACTGGGAATCTAATGAACTAAAACACCTCCTCAAATTACATAATGAAGCATGGCACAATTGGAATTCCAGCCTCACCACAGATTCCCAAGCAAACCATACCTCACTATGCAACCTAGCCAAGCAATCCATCCACAGACACAAAAACCGCCACTACCACAATAAACAAATCTCACTTTTATCCAGGCCTAAAAGATTCTGTAGAGAAATCACCCTGTTGAACAGTTACACCATGCAACACAACTCCACTCCCCTAACCCCCTCTAGCACTACCACATACAAACTGTCATGCACTAACTTCCTCAATGAGTTCACCAACTTGCCACACATAAACAAAACAAATCTACCACCCATACAGCTACCCTCTTCCTCTCTTTAGATTCTACTATTACACTTCAAAAAGTCTAGAATCAAAAACGCTGAAACACATTTGGACCAAATATAAACAGATACTCCTCCAAGCTCAGATACCATTGCTTAACAAATAAGATCCTGCAGATATGGAAAACAACAATAGTTACTCCTAGTTCAAAACTACCCATGCTAACTAATGCTTTGGAATACTATCCCATCTCAGTACTTTGCACTTTAGGTAAAATACTAGATAAACTTATCTACAACAAAAGTATTACTCATTTGCATCAAGACCATCTTATATCCAGAAAGCAACATGGATTCTGGTCTGGACATAGCACCATAACAGGTCTCTGCTCCTTCATAGATATCATCATATTCAGTATAGACAAGTGCATATATTTATACAACAACTTCAGCCTACTGGACATCTTTGATATTTGTATACTATAGATAAGGGCAACCTGACAAGAGCTGTCTTTATTGACCTCATAAGGACCTTTGATCTAATTGACCATAAATTAGTATTTGACCAGTTAACTGTAACAGGCATTAGTGACAATGCAAAATCTTGGTTTGTAGACTCCCTCACCAACAGATGCTTTGTGGTTAAAGTAGTTATCACCATCTCTGAAACAAATTTAACTTCCCAGTAAATATGTTTAGTGAGAGCTCTTATGGAGCTAATTCACTTACTTTATAGATGTGAACAGGGCAACTGAAGAGAATGACAGATAGTAAAGACAAGACAACACATTCTAGCATACAGATATTTTACAAAACTTAGAAAATTATTACAATTTAAATATAAATATTAAAAAATTATAAAAATAAAGGCAGATCAAAAGTTATCAGATGGCCAGCATATGTAGCATAATCAGCAAGTACAAGAAGTAGTTTAAGATTCAACATTTTGTGGCAAATGACAGTGTCTGTACAAACAAAAAGGGGTACACCCATTGCAGCCATGCAAATTCCCTCACCATTATTCAGAGCAATGCAGTTTCAAGAAGGTGAGAACAATAATTAATTTAATTGTACAGTGAAACAATTTCATAAGACCAGCATTGATATTTCAGAAAAAATGAGGGCAAGAAAGTTCCTTATGTACTTGCAAAAGGACATAAGTAGAATGACTAAGTTTAATTAATGCATCCTTGGTTATAATGGAGAAATGAAACAGGGTTATTTTGTTTCATGAAATTTTAAATGTACCATCTTGATTTTTGTAAGTTTTGTGCACATTTTACAAAAATGACTGATATATTTATAGATTCACCAGAAAAGAAAAAGTAACCCTTGTTTTATTTATTTTTATTTTATTTATTCTTTTTATTTATCCTTTGTTTAACAAGTTACTTCATATAGGGTAGTGGTGTATTTTCAGTTGAGACTTGAGGTGACCAGGGCATTGGGAAATTTCAACTATTCTTTTCTATTTAGTCATGCTCACGTTCCTACTACAAAAGTGGCTGGGAGGAGCAATGCAAAGGAGAAGAACAGTGACTTAGATCATCTGAATAGTAGTGAGATGTTTCCAAGTTCTGTGGGAATTTTGGAAAATACTGAATATGAGAAGGAGGTAATTAGTGCTGATTCTGCAGATGGAGTTTTGAACAAAAGTAGTTGTACAAATAGTGTATAAAGCTGGAAATTGTTATTATGGACATAGTTGCTAGAGCATTAGATAATACTCAGCTAACCCGTTTGTTGAACAGAGGCAAACCAAAAGCAGAACCAGAGACTTCTTGGGGGATGCTTTAAGGCATCTATTTGAAGAATGACAGCAAAGCTCAGAAGCAGAGAATGGTATTTTGATGCATAATTGGGAATATGATGGCTCTTGGTCACTGCAAAACATATGCAGGTGCTGTGGAAGGGGACAAAATAGAAAAATAAACAGGTACTGTACCCATTTTTGAAGGAAAAAGGCCAAAATAACATTTAAAACAAAGACAGACTGGTTTATAGACAGATGTTTTATATGGTGCATGCTTATTGAAAGATATGAGGTCATTTGTTTATTTGGTTGGATAACAATTCTGCAATATCACCTATGAGTCATAAATATTATTATGAGTCAGAAGATTTATTGGAATGCTTTTGGAGGTGTGTGACAAAAAGGCATTTTCCCATTTAATGCTTATATTTTTTAAGGCAACAGAATAGATTAAAAAGAAGACAATTATGCAATTTTGAACAATTGAAACTAAAAAAAAAGGTTAAAAAGCATGAGAGAATATGGGAGCGATGAATAAAACCTGAGATGACAAGAATTTGTGGATTGCGGCTGGGAAGTTGAAGTGACTTTGAAAATAATAAATGGAATTATTCAATAACTGACAAGTTTTTGTTTGTAGCAGGTAACAGAGGGACGTTAACTATGGTCGACAGCCAAAAGACTGCTTTTTGTGGAAGCAATAAACATCTAATTATTATCTGTGAGTAACAACTTGCATTCAATGTGGTCTTAAAAGACATATGATGAGTAGATGTGTGGATTCTTGTAGGATATGTAATGAAGTAGACCATTTGTGGCTCAGTTGTAAAAAATGGAAGGGGTGGGACAGGAAAAAGAGGGTGAGATGGAAGAAGTCTTGTTGAGAGAATGAAATGACAGGATAGTCTGCAAGTGGATAAATACATTTTAAACATGGTAAGTGATGAAGGGACAAGTGTGAATAATTTGCATGTGAAGAAACAAAAGTTGAATGAGCAGGAATCAGACAATAACAGATAGATTAAATAAAAAGATGTAGGAATGCAAACGTTTTTGAAAAAATGATATGAAGGCAGATGATTTATAAGAGAAATCTGTGGAGTGGGAACAAAATTAAGATGTAATGAAGTAAAGAAGAAAAACTATAGGTGAAAGATTAAAATTACAGCCAACTAAATTTAATTTGTAAAAGGAAAGGACTAATGTGGGACTATTATCTTTGGGTGATAGTTTAATTAACAAAGCTAGGAGGAAAATACTTCTTGAATGGTGCAAAAACAAAAAGGGATATTTTTATTTACAAGGCACTAACTTTATTATTGGGAAAGATTGATTTCACAAAATTTTGGGGACATGGAATGGTGTAGAATTTAGGAACAGAAAGATACTTTGGAGGAGTATTTTAGTTTAAATAAAACATTAAGGTGTTTCATCTATGTACAGTGGTTCCAGGAAGGCAGACTACCGCTGATATTAGACAGGTGATGGAAGTATTTTAGATCGGTGGGCATCTATGTCCATACAGGCATGAAAAAAATGAAAATGTGTTTGTAAAGGAGGTGTCTTAATGTGAGTATAAATATTGCCATAAAGGGTATTTTAATTGTACAGTCAGGGGAATAAAAAGAAAAGTGGGAAATGATAAAAAAAGAGTTAAAGAAATTATGACTTGTGGAAGATTAAGAGTATTTAAACACAATAAACAGACCTATAAAATGGGAGAATCAAGAATGGAAATTATTATTTTGTATTATCAGAAAGCATCACAGAAATACTTGGGCATATTATGACTGATTTTTTCAGATCACAAAGCAATTTGGGTGGGGATAGTAGAAAATAAACATTTGATAAGGTAAGGTAAAGTATTAAAAGATTAAGTTGGAGGGATATTGAGAAACAAGCAATAGCAGAAGAATTATCTATGTTATGGGAAGTTTGTTACCATTACTCTTTTCTTTGAAACCAGGACTAATTGTTGGATAGTTTTTAAAGAAAGATGTATTTGCAAGTTGAACTGGATAGCAGGAAACAATAGAAAGATGATTATTGTACCTTATATAAAAATATGTTAAAAAGATTGCTATGGATTACTATGGAAAGGAGAAAATATTATATGAGAAAAATAAAAGAAGGGTAGAACAATTATTGCATACTCATAAACATCATGTTAAAGAGAAGAAGGATGAACTTTCTCCTTTTTTGGCTAAGAATGTAAAGACAAAGATTGTAATGATTAAATAGATGAAAGATAAGTAAGGTAATATAAAAATAGAGATGGGAGGACATTTTGAAGATTGTCAGAGGGTATGTGAAGGAAATGTATGATAACAAGAGTAAGGTAATGAAAAGTAAAGATATGGGAGTGAAAGTTTTCTCATCACAGGCAATAAAGTCATTTAATGAAAAAACATCATTGGAAGAAATAGAAAATGCAATGAAATTATTGAAGAAAGATTCAGTGTCACTAAAAGATGCTACATTTATAAAAAAAAAATATTTGGAGCAAAAATAGATATAGGTAAAAAATGTTTAATGAATGGAGGGATAAGGGAAAGATAATTAAAACAATATGTGAATATACATGGAAAAAGGGGATAAGAGTGATATGATATAAACAATGCTGATAGTAAGATATTTATAAATATTATTCAAAATATGTACAAGGTAATAATGCATGAAGTAGTCATGGATGGTGTGGTGACCCATCACTGGACTAGTAATCAAGGAGCCTCAATCCTCACCACTGACAATGGTGGGGGATGTATATTGAGAGGATAACAGGTACACACACTGTATTTCAAGATGCAGCTCTCTGCATGAAGTGCAGTTTCCCTCAAGAACACAAAGAGACAACAGTCAGTCCTGGGCTGGTTTCTCCTCTTTCTCCACATCCCCAGTAAGATTCCCCAGTGGCACAGCTATAGACTTGAGATCTCTGACCAAGCCAAGACCTCCAGCACCCTCTCTGTCTAACCAGTGCTTCATGTCCCTGCCCAAGTAGCTGACATATGCACTCCTTGAGGTTTGTTTTACACATATACACACACACACACACACACACACACACACACACACACACACACACACCTGGGAAAGGCTGGCACAGGTTTACTAGCTATGCCCGCTTCTGCCAGACTATACGGTAGTTATCACTGCCATCAGCCAACTCCTTATCAGCAACTTTGAGGCCCTTAACAAAGGGTGTCAAATCTTACTGTGTAATATTAATACAAATGGTAATCTAACCAATAGCAAGGCTATTATGAGTGGCCCACACAGTGTCACCAAATAAATATGCAAGTACTCTCAAAACTTAAATATCTCTACACAGATCAGCCACAAGGAAAGATTTGAATATATTTAATAATAAATGAAAGAGTAAGGCAATACTAAGTATGTATTCATATTGGCATCAGAGTTCAAAATCACAGGAAATATTGAAAACAACATTGCAGGACTCAAATAAATAAAGAAAAATGAACTAAGCTTCACTATATTTCTGACTGTATCTAAGAGAATTACTATATCCTTAGAACTTACTTACAGAGCAAGGCAGATGTGGTGAATGGTCCTTGTCAGGTCCAAGACTGAATACAGCATGCTCTGTCTCACTAAGCGACTTTTCAAATAAATATCTCAAATATTACTGTTGGGATAGCTTGCAGAATGACATAATTTCTTGTCATCTGACTCTATCTTTGGTGAAACCCTCACTGCTGGAATCTTGCAGTATTTAGCATCTACCTGTGAAAATACATAGACCTCAGATCTTTAGCAGAAGCTGGAAGTGATAAAACAATTACATTCCTCCACATTTCAAGACTAATAATTATTTTACCCTAAGGACAATACATAAAGCTTTTCAGCACAGACTCTGTGTCTTTAGCTCATTGAAAACTGAAATATACCATTGTTTATTGTGTAGCCTTAAAGTAATTTAATTTAGCTATTTTTTTCTGAAGTTAACCCCCTGTGTTTCAGTTTCCAATGTTAAAATATATACATTTAAACAGTTACAATAGTGTATGTACATTTCTGTTCTACACCAATAGGGCACACTGTGGTTACATTTTAAACAGCACTTTGCAAAAAGACATTTCAACACACACTTCTGTAACATCAGTTTGATATACATGACATACAGTTCTAATACACTTGTAACACAAGCATCTTATATAAATCATATTGATATTCACAAATGACATATAATTATTTACAAAATTCAAGAGAGTTGTGGTTGCAGTATCTCCCTTTGTCACAGATGGTTTGTATGAAATTGAAGGAAGATGTAGACAAGATTTTTATTATGAGGGAATTTTTGATATTATATTGTATACCAGGAGGAAATATGGGTTATGATTTGTGGATGTAAGTAAAGCATTTGAGAATATTGATTATAGGACATTATGGGGTTAGTCTAATATGAAGTGGAAGGTAAAATTATGAATGGTCTGAAGTCAGAAATTTAAATAATGAAACTTTAATGTTAGTAAATGGATAGTTTTCTTCAGGCATTGCTGTTAAGAAAGGGATGTGTCAGATGGTGTTCAAAAATAGCGTGTTATTTTCTCTTGTTAAGTAAGATGTAAAAAGAGATGAATGAAGGTCCTTATTGGGTGGATGAATTTCTATGCACTCTTTGTTTTATGCCTTATAAAGATGAGTTGATGTTTATGGTGAATAACAGAATTTAGACGAAGGAAATTTTTATTTATGCTATGTTTTTTATTGAAGCATGTTGGTTTAAGCCTGACTGTGGGAACAAATAAGGGGTTTGGAGACATCACATGCATAGAAGATTTATATTTTTTCATAAAATTTAATTAGTCTGTTGAGTGTTCCTTTTAAAAAGGTAGGAGCGTCAGACAAAAATGGGAAGAAATTATGGTGACAGTGAAATTTATTTTTGCATTTTGGATAACATTTAAAATGTCATTTAAGAACATTTTTATTCAATTAATTCAGGAAGTTTAAAGAAAGTTGCATTTGTAGTGAGACTTTGTATAATTCATGGAAATAAAGAAAAAGATACACTGTTATTTGTGTTTGGTTTCTTGGGGAAATCAAGCTTAATTCTTGTTAAAGGAAGGGTTATTTACATGAGATGAACTGAAAAGGATTAGGACTGAGTAATCCTGCTGTTTATGGAGCATTTATAATAATGTATTGGGTGATGAGAATTATGGGTAGTAAAACAGGAAGAGTGAGAGTTGTCTTTTAAAAGAAATATAAGAAGCTGAGGAATGATCTATTACATAATAAAAAAGAAGAAAGGTTGACAACAGAGGGATGAGAGACTTAGGAATAAGTTTTGTTTATGGAAACTAAGTGTAAGTAATGTTTAAGAAAGATAGAAAAAATGGTATGAACATGTTATGAAATCTTTTTATTATATAAATCCTTGGGAAGGTTACAAGCTGAGGTGGTAGAAGCATTTAAAAGAAGAAAAGGATGGATGGATGGATGGATGGATGGATGGATGGATGGATGGATGGATGGATGGAATGTATAAATGTGTTTCAGGATATTACATGGAGACTACTGATTGATAGGTTCATAGGTTCATAGGTTCATACTAGGCTATCTGCCCAAGGGCATTTATAAGCCTAGCCCATAGTTATGTGGCTTTCACCGCCTCTTTAGTTTGAATAAAAACTATGCCTATTATTTTGCTGTGCCTCTGTCAAGCAGTGACACTGAAGTAATCCCTGGGGTATATCTGCGATCTCCCATCCATTGGTCAAGATTCCTCTTGAACAAGGCCAGCAAGGTGCTCTGCCTCACATGTACCGGGATTTTGTTCCACAGCATAGGGAGTCTCTGGGTGATGAATCTGTCCCTCCAGCATGTTCTATTTATAACCGTGTCAAGGTTTAAGTCTCCCGCCCTTGTGGTTCTGAGGGATCTAGATTTTTTGAGGTGAAGCATATTCATCAAATCTGGGTTTGACATGGCCTTATATGTCAGGCACAGGTCACCTCTGAGCAAGCGGTATGAGACTGAATAGAGCTGGAGTTCTTTCAGTCGGGCAGCATAAGACATGTTTTTGAGACCCTTTATCCTTTTGGTGAGGAACTTTTGGGGCCTTTCAAGCTGCAGCAGGTGTTGGGTCAGATACATTCCGAACGGGGCATTGTACTTAATCATAGGTCTAATGAGTGATGAGTACAGGGGGACGATGACCTCCCTTGATCTAGATGTGAATCCCTTCATGATCAGGTGGGCAATATAGAAGGTTTTCCTAACTACTTTAGCAACATGAGTGTCAAACGAAAGGCTACTGTCAACCTGGGTCCCCAGATCCCTGATGACTTCTTCTGTGCTCAGTGGATTGCCACCTATATGGTAGCTGGTGGTAACCTTGTTTTTCCCGAAAGGTATGACTATGCATTTCTTGGCGTTTAACTTTAGACCACCAGTTATCCATTTCTGTGAGGCCCTTCTGAAGGATATCTGTGTCAGTTGTGTCTTCGACTATGGCGCCCAGTTTGCAGTCATCTGCAAACGTTGTCAGCCATAACCCTCCTGTATTTGCTTGTACTTCAGAAAAGTAGATGCCGAACAAAAGTGGACCCAGGACTGAGCCCTGTGGGACACCACTAGTGACAGGCTTTGAGTCTGACATGGCTCCAGCAACTCTGACCCTGTGGGTTCTGTCACTTAGCCAGTTTGCAACCCATCTTGTGATGTATGGGTTTACATTCAAGCTGATGAGTTTTTCGATGATGCCTGAGTGGGTATTGTGTTGAAGGCCTTTGCCAGGTCGAGGTAGGCTGTATGAACTGCCTTTCCCTCAACAATGGCCTTGGTGACTGTCTCGAAAAAGTCAACCAAGTTTAAGAGGCAGGATCTGCCTTTGACAAAGCCAAACTGGGTTGGATCCAAAGTCTGCAAGTTCCCTATGTCTTTATTTATGAGTTCCATTATGATCCTCTCCATGACTTTGCAGATAAGGCTTGTCAAGCTAATGGGGCGGTAATTTCCAGGGTCGGTGGAGGCAACGCCCTTATGAAGTGGGACCACAGTCGCCGTGCGCCACTCCTTGGGTACGTATCCTGAGGTGAGGCTAAGATTAAACAGCTGTCCTAATTGTGGGTTCAATTCCTCATTGAGTTCGTGAAGCACACAGCTGGGGACACCATCCGGTCCCATGGATACTGTGTTTTTTGCCTTAGTGAGAGCAGTTCTCACCTGGGCGTTGGAGATGTTTGGGAGGCTACAATCCTCTGGTATAGATATCTCTCCTTTTGGGGGGGGGGGGGGAGAAGTTTGCACTGAACCTGTCAGCCAGTATGTTGGCAATGTGTAAAGGTTCAGTAATTTTCACATCATTTTGAACTAATTCTGAGCATATCTGGGAGTTTCCTCCTAGGTTTCTAACATAGCTAAAGAAGGCCTTATGATTGTCTTTTGAGTCCTTGGCGATTTTTCTCTCAAAATTTGCCTTGGATGATTTTATGAGAGCTCTTAGTTTTTACTTATGATGATCAAAGGTGTCTTACCTTTCAAGGATTTTGCTCTATCTTGTAGTAGCTTCCTCCTTTTGTTGTAGAGCTTGTTTATGGCTGGGGTCCACCAGACTGGACGCTTGCCTTTGGTACAGAGAGTCTTAGTTTTGTTTGGGATAGCCTGATCCATGCAGTCCTGTAGGTGCTGGTAGAAGGCATTTGTAAGTGATTCAGTGGTTTGAGTAATGTTTACCACTGGTTCAGGGGCCTTAAAGGAGACCACACTAGTTTTTAGAAGTGTGAAGTCGGCTTTTGAGAAGTTTTTTGTTTCAGGTGGGGGTGGGATGAGGACCTCCAGCGAGATTAGTTTATGATCTGATCTCACCAGTGAGGGGTATACTTCCGGTGTTGAACATTTTGATCCCATGTTCGTGATGATGAGATCAAGTATGTTTTCTCCTCTTGTGGGGATGGTGACTAGTTGTTCCATGGCATTTGAGTTTATGAACTCCAGGAATCTTTGGGTTAGAGTGTTTGGGCTTGAGTAGTGTTCCCAGTCTATATTAGGGTAGTTGAAGTCACCTAGTATGATGGTGTTTGGAGATACATTTATCACCTCCAATGTTTTCAGGAAGGCCATATGAGGTTCCTGAGTTTGAGAGGGTGGCCTGTAACATGCTACAAATTGCAGAGCAGTCTTGCCTATGGTTAATTGCACCTGGATGGTCTCCGATGCATCGTGCGTTGCCACCAACCTTGAGGTGTGGGTGTCCTTTATGAATATGGACACCCCCCCTCCTTTCTTGGTGTTGACCGGATTTTGGGGCCGGAACGCATGATATGAGGTGAAACCTGTTAGTGCTGGGGTGCTCTCAGGAGCCTTGAACCAGGTTTCTGTCACAGCACAGACATCGATGTTCTCTATATTGAGAAGGGCCTAAACTTCCTATGCTTTATAAGATGATGAAAACAAGTATATTTATATTGTAAACAACTGAGAACTTCTGAAAATTTTACTTGTGTTGTAAAACAGGTAAAATATGTAAGATGAGTTTGTTAGGTGAAATAAAGAATGAAGATGCAAATATATTGGTGATCTTTATGAGCTTTATGGGAAAAGAGGAATATATATATATATATATAATGTAAATAAGTTTAGGGTTGTATGAGGAATTTGAAATGCAAAAGTAAGTGACATTTTGCTTAGTAACTATTGGAATTTAGCAGGCATTTTAAGAAAAATAAAATGATAGCGTAAGGAGAATATCAATAAATATTAGATGAACTGTTCTGTAAATATGTAAATAAGTAAATTTGTAATATATGTAAATATAGTGTATATATTCTGGGAAAATAAAAGACCCATAGTCTTTCTTGTAAGTACCTGTGAACGCTTTGCATCTGTAAACCAAAATGATTTATATCAACCTGAACTATGACTAACTCAAGAAGATGGGACCACAGTTTACAGTCTAATGCTAGTTTGGCAGAGCTCAAAAACAGGCTTTTTCTTGGGACTTTAACATATTGCTTCAGTGGATGTGCTTTTTGATAAGGTTCAGTGGATAGATTTGTAGCTGAAAGGTGAAATCATTTTTATCCAATTGAAGGATGACTAACTAAAACCTCAGTTTAAAATCTCATCCAAAGGATGGCAAACTCACCAAATGCTGCACTGCTGTGTCAGTGAAAAGTAATCTAAATACTTATAGTCGGATTGCAACCCAATGATTTCTGGACTTCTAGCACCAACGGCAAGTATGTGATCTGTTGAGCCACCTCTGCTGTGATATCCCACAAATGTTCCATAGCAGGTAAACCTTGCACTCCAATTTCAATACAGTTCATAGGTCCAGTATATCTGTATACAAGTTAGCAAACTTCCCTTCTACATAGGCATTCTCCAGAAAAGAACATGAATACAAACATGAAAGCAGAAAAGAAAGAGCACATGTATAATCAGAACTGGACAAATAAGCATATACTTATCTTGTTAGTTTATTGCACCACCACTATCTGAGCTGTATAATCAGCGCTGCCAAATCTCAAACCCAGGATGCTGTGTACTATAATCACAGCAACACACCATTACACCACCTGCTTAATATAGTTAGTGGCATAGTAGTTTTAAATTTGCATATTCCTACTTTAAATGCAGCAAAGCTTGCAGAAAAAGTGGGTATTATTTTATTATTATTATTATTATTATTATTATTATTATTATTATTATTATTATTATTATTACTACTACTATTATTATAATTATTACTATTATTATTATTATTATTATTATTATTATTATTTCAGAACTGCTTAGAAAGAACAGAAGTGAAAGTAAATGGCCCTGACTTTGTCAATCCCCATCTATCTCTGTATGCTGTTTCTATTATTCTCTACCTCTTTCAAAATTTCACCCTTTCTGTCTTTTGCTCTTGCGCACACACACACACACACACACACACACACACACACACACACACACACACACACACACACAGGCATCACAGGCATGTACTTGCATGTCATAGAAAAGCTACAAAGCTACAACAGAAGAAAATACTTTGGATATATGTCAAATGTCCTTACATAAATATCTTAGGGCCATATATATTTTGGCTGCAAACAGAATATTCAATACCCCCTTCCCACACACCCATCCCATTTCAGATTATGAACATCTGGTACAGATGCAATACACTCTTTTCATGCACTAAAAATTTCAAATTATTTAATGTGTTATAATTTCTGATTTCTTTTTTTTTTTTTTGCCTTCAGATAGACTATTTTCCATAAATTATTTCCAACCAAAGGGGAAGAATGCAGTAAATGAGAAATTAAAATGTTAATACAAAACCTCCTTTCTCAGTGTAATAATAATCTTGTAGGTGTGCAATTTTTTTCCTCATCCTGTTTTTTTCCTCACATGTAGCCTTTCAGCAAGTGAGCATGGCAAGAAGATGAAAATGTGGGTCATGTTTTTGTTTTGTTTTTTTTTTTTTTTATTTAGTTTTTTTTTTTTTTGGTTTGTTTGTTTCTTACTTATTTATTGACTTGTTTATCAGGTCAGACTTATTTTTTTGCTTACTAAGAGCACTTTAGTTGTATCTCTATTTACAGCTGAGTTCAGTTGTCTTAAACATTATGCTTGATGGCTATTTCATGAGGGAAAGGGGTTCAGTGCTTCAGCCCTACAGCATAATATTCTGGACATACTTCTTTGCCTGGGAGTGATGGCTGGGTAAAATATTTTGGTGACTTTACAAGAAAAATGGACTACTTCGGATACCATGATAGCTACTTGTGACATGCACTAAATATGGCTGCTGGATGTTTTAGGTTAACATATTCTTCTAACTGAGAACAGTTTAAGTTGTTACTTTTCAAATTGCTTTCACATTGAAATTAAGTATGCTGCTTCAATTAAGGAATGATAGAAATGCCTTACTGTCTACATTTCTCTGTTTTGTGCAATTTTATATGTGATTGTTATTTCTGCACTGCTGTATTATATTGTAATTTTTCCCATGATTATAGGAGGGTGATTATTTTCAAGTGTGTTTGGGAATTTCCTAATGATTTTTGTAAATTTTATTTCCATGTATTTATGTATGTATATATGCATTTATTTATTTATTCATTCATTTATTTATTTATTTATTCATTCATTTATTTTGGTGGGTAGTCACTGCTTCTTGATATGAAGTATTTATTACAGACATTAATTCCTAATATCAGATGTCATTTATTATTGCTTATGGAGATTAAA
>NC_056737.1:1393861689-1393871689 GCF_019279795.1 Protopterus annectens | reverse complement strand
AATTAACCGACGCCAGAAGATCGCAAGTCACTTCACCGACGCCAGAAGATCGACAAGGCAGAAGACCGATGGAGGAAGACACCGACTCTGAGAACACTGCGATGGGGAAAGGATGTGTAAGTATGCGGTAGTGACAGACGATAGGGTGCGAGTAAGGTAAGTGTGCGATGTTGGTGGTCTGTAGGGGTAGGGGTGGGATAAGTGAGTTAGGGTTAGGGCACGGGTTAGGTAAGGGTGCGAGTAAGGTAAGTGTTTGATGTTGGTGGTCTGTAGGGTTAGGGGTGGGATAAGTGAGTTAGGGTTAGGGCGCGGGTTAGGTGAGTGTGCGATAGTGACGGACCTTAGGGTAAGGGTTTGGGTTAGGGTTGTAGATAGTTGTGTATGTATGGGTTAGTGTTCGTTTGTAAGGATTTTGGTGTGCTTGTGTTGTGTGTGTGGGTTTTGGATAGGGGATTTGTTTTGTTTGTTGGTATGATGTGTCGGGTGTATGCGATGTCGTGTTTGTGCACTGTCGATCTTCTGGCATCGGTGAAGTGACTTGCGATCTTCTGGCATCGGTTAATTTGTGTTCGCTCTTTTAACATGTCGATGTACTAAGGTAGATCCATATATATATATATATATATATATATATATATATATATATATATATATATATATATATATATATATATATATATATATATATATATATATATATATATATATATATATATATATATTTAAACACTTTATAAGCTCAAAATCCTGAAATACCAAATTTCAGAATCTCGAGCCTATAAAGTTGAATGGACAGAAATCTCGAACCCGGAAATGTTGAATCTGACAATGTCAGACCCACGATACGGATAGCGCGTTAGGTGAGTGTTGTTTATTTTAGGGCTTTGGGGAGGGATTGTGTGTTTGTGAGTGTGTTGGGATGTTTTATGTGTGGGTTAGGGTAGGTAGGTCAGAGTGTGAGTGTGTTAGTATTAGCAGTGGTGGTGCTTGTATGTCTGTGATGTGTGTTTGTGCAGGGGGGTGTGGAATGTGTGGTGCTGGGTTGTCTGTGTGATGGAGTGTAGTGCGACCTCGGAGTTAGTATATATTAGTAGGGAGGATTTGGGGGTTTTCCCCATGCATATAGTAAGGGTAGGTGTGTGTGTCTGTTTAGTTGTGTGCATGTGTGTTGTATTGCTTTTTGTACAGTGTCGGGAGGTACGTGTGTTTGTGTTTGTATGTGTTGTGCAGTGTGTGCTGTGTCTTTTCGCGGTTTTGTGGTTTCGGGATTTTGGGTTTCGTGGTTTTGTGGCTTTGGTTATTTGCATTTTCGAATTCATAGTCTTGAGATACCGAAATTCGATATTTCAGTATTTCAAGATTATGAAGTGAATCCATGTGTATATATATATATATATATATATATATATATATATATATATATATATATATATATATAGATAGATATATATATATATATATATATATGTGTGTATATGTATATATATATATATATATATATGTATGTATATATATATATATATATGTGTATATGTGTATATATATATATATATATATATATATATATATATGTGTGTATATATATATATATATATATATATATATATATATATATATATATATATATGTATGTGTGTTTGTGCGTGTGTGTGTGTGTGTGTAAACAGTCAAATGGTAAAAAGTTGACACAGACACACAAAAAAAAAAACTAAAAGAAAAATCATGCCAAGCAAGAATCTTCTCTGTGTAATACCTTAAAATTCAGTTGGTATATTCAGGCCAATATTGCCTGAAAGACAACCGGGGCAAACCTGACAGAGAAAGTTGAAATGAGTAAAATTATATGAAAGCTAGCACAGAAGAGTCAGACAAAGATGCTAGAACTTATTTGTATGTCTAAATGTACTTATGTTATTTCCTCAAAGGCATCAAAAAGATAAAGCTGGCAGAAATCTCAAAATCAAAGCTATAACGGAATATGAGACCAAAGATATTTTGGTAGAGAGCAGACTTGTAAGTCTGCCTGCATTGCATTCTTGACCAGTAATGCTATATTTCATTTGTTTATTTTATTTACTTTACTTAACTAGATAAATGAAGCTTAAATTCTTATTTTCTGGGCAGGTGTTTCTATTTTGTTAATGTAATATATATCACACAAAGGTAAGTAACACCATATACAGAGCAGTGAACTAATGCTTAACATATCTGCTGAGTCTGAATAATAATATGACTGATCAGTGGAGATCAAAAATAGTCATATATATTTATGATCACTATAAGTGCCCTTCAATCACCCCCACACACACACCCACTATATGTATGTGTCTGTGCGTGTGTGCGCATGTTTAATTTTCTATCTGCCTATTTCCATTTCTTTCTGTCTATCTGTCTTTCTATTCATCTATATTTGTTATGCATAAGCATACAAGCATAATCACACACAAACATTAAACATTCATGCTGCCTGTTTGCTGTTGACACTGGCCTTCATATACAGAATAGCAAAAAAACTTAAGAGGATAAACAAATAAAGGCATGGTTAAGGAATTTGGGATCCAAGTTGTATAATTTTATTGTTTATTAGTTCCTCTTATTCCTGAAGACACAGAAGGAAAAGTAAATGAATTTAATGTAGTATGAGCCAGGTAAAGTAACATTTATTAGTGAAAGTGCAGACAGTACAATACTTTTTACTTTCTAGGAAGGAGCAGGCAGCCTTTTTGAGAAGAGTTTGAAGAATCCTGTTTCTGTTCTTGCAAAAAACATCAGACAGCTTATTGATGGCTTTATTAATAACTGAATTTATTCATACAATTTAAATATATTGCTTATGTATGCTTGCAGTAAATATATCTGTTCAGGTAAGTTTAACTCTTCTGCACCCAGGTGTTGCCTGCCTCTTTTCTAAACAATGAATCTACTGCATGTATATACCTAAAAGTTGAACTGCATTTTATTACTACAAGGTAAAAAATAGAGTTCAGTATCATGCCCTGTATGCAAGAATTTGAGGCAACATCTCAATGGTGTTTTTTTTTTTTTGTTACTATAAAGACATCCCTGACCTTTGTGTCAGGAAACAAAAAATGAAAAGAGAACACCTGCTTCAGATACCCTGAACCAAGTTACTGAATTGTATTAATGATGTTTGAGCATAAAAGCAACATTTGTTATTTAATGTCAGGACAGGTTTTATTGACAGACATAAGCATGAGTGTTAGCATTTTTATAGGATCATAGGTTCATAGGTTTATACTAGGCTATCTGCCCCAAGGCATTTATAAGCCTAGCCCGAATTTTTGTGGCTTACGCCACCCCTTATATGAAAAAATACTGTACCCATTAGTTTGTTGTGCCTCTGTCCAGCTGTGACACAGAGATGATTCCCGGGGTAAACCTACGATCTCCCATCCACAGGTCAAGATTTCTCTTGAACAGAGCCAGCAAGGTGCTCTGCCTCACATGGACCGGGACTCTATTCCACAGCATAGGGAGTCTCTGAGTGATAAATCTATCCCTCCAGCATGTCCTATTTATATCCGTGCTAAGGTTTAAGTTGCTTGCTCTAGTGGTTTTGGTGGATTTGGATTTTTTGAGGTGGAGCATGTCCATTAATTCCGGGTTGGACATGGCCTTGTATGTCAGGCACATGTCACCTCTGAGCAGACGGTATGCGACTGAATAGAGCTGGAGTTTCTTCAATCTGGCAGCATATGACAGATTTTGGAGTCCCTTTATCCTTTTGGTGAGAAACTTTTGGGGTCTCTCCAATTGCTGCAGGTGTCGGGCGAGATACATCCCGAATGGGGCATTGTACTCGATCATTGGTCTGATAAGTGAAGAGTACAGGGGAACAATGACCTCACTAGATCTGGATGTGAATCCCTTCATGATCAGGTGGGCAATGTAGAAGGTCTTTCTAACCACTTTAGCAACATGAGTGTCAAAAGAAAGGCCACTGTCAACCTGGGTCCCCAGGTCCCTGATAACCTCTTCTGTGCTTAGTGGATTGCCACCTATATGGTAGCTTGGAGTTACCTTGTTTTTCCCGAAGGGTATGACTATACATTTTTTGGCGTTTAACTTCAGGCCATGGCTCTGGCACCAGCTATCTGTTTCCGTGAGTCCCTTCTGAAGGATATCCGTGTCCGATGCACTTTCCACTATGGCGCCCAGTTTGCAGTCGTCTGCAAACTTTGTCAGCCAAAGTCCTCCCATGTTGGCCTGTACTTCTGAGAAGTAGATGCCGAACAATAGGGGGCCAAGGACCGAGCCCTGTGGGACACCACTTGTGACCGGCTTGGAGTCTGACATAGCGCCAGCAACTCTAACCCTGTGGGTTCTGTCCTTAAGCCAGTTTGCAACCCATCTTGTGACATATGGGTTTACATTTAAGCTGGTAAGTTTTTCTACAATACCCGAGTGGGGTATTGTGTCGAAAGCCTTTGCAAGGTCAAGGTAGGCTGTATGGACTGCCTTTCCCTCATCAATGGCCTTGGTGACTGTTTCGAAGAAGTCGACCAAGTTCAAAAGGCATGATCTTCCCTTGACGAAGCCAACTGGGTCGGGTCCAATGTCTGCAAGTCCCCCATATCTTTGTTTATGAGCTCCATTATGATCCTCTCCATAGCTTTGCAGACTAGACTTGTTAAGCTTATGGGGCGGTAATTACCAGGGTCCATAGAGGCACCGCCTTTGTGGAGTGGGACCACAGTTGCCGTATGCCACTCCTTGGGCACGTATCCTGTGGTAAGGCTGAGATTAAACAGCTGCCTTATGTGCGGGTTTAATTCCTCATTTAGCTCGTGTAGCACACAGCCGGGGACATCATCCGGTCCCATTGATGCTGTGTTTTTAGCTTTAGAGAGAGCAGCTTTCACCTGTGCATTTGAGATGTCTGGGAGGCTACACTCCGCTGGGATAGTTATCTCTCCTTTAGGGGGGCAGAGGGGAGTGAAGTTTGCACTGAACCTGTCTGCCAGTATGTTGGCAATGTCTGTGGGTTCAGTGATTTTTGTATCATTTTGGACTAATTCTGAGCATATCTGGGAGTTTCCACCCAGGTTCCTAACATAGATGAAAAAGGCCTTATGATTGTCTTTTGAATCCATGGCAATTTTTCTCTCAAAATTGGCCTTAGTTGATTTTATGAGTGCTCGTATTTTTTTACTAATAATGATCAGGGGTGACTTCCCTTTTATGGATTTTGTTCTATCATGTAATAGCTTTCTCCTCTTATTGTAAAGTTTGTTAATGGCTGGGGTCCACCAGACTGGATGTTTGCCCTTTGTGGAAAGAGTCTTGGTTTTATTTGGGATTGCCTGATCCATGCAGTCCTAGAGGTGTTCATAGAAGGCATTCGTAAGGGCTTCCGCAGCTTGGGTTGTGGTTTCCACTGTCTCAGGGGCCTTGAAGGATACCACACCAGTCTTGAGTAGTGTGAAGTTTGCTTTAGAGAAGTTCTTCACTGTGGTCTTTTTTGTTTGGGGTGGGGGTGGGATGTGGATTTCCAGTGAGATTAGTTTATGATCAGATCTTACCAATGAGGGATATACTTCCGGTGTGGAGCATTTTGTCCCCATGTTTGTGATAATGAGATCTAGTATATTTTTTCCTCTCGTGGGAACAGTGACTAGCTGTTCCATGGCATTTGAATTTATGAACTCCAGGAACCGTTGGGCTAGAAAGTTAGGGCTTGAGTAATGTTCCCAGTCTATATTCGGGTAGTTGAAGTCACCCAATATGATGGTGTTTGGAGATACATTTATACCCTCCAGTGTCTTCAGGAAGGCTGTGTGGGGTTCCTGAGTTTGAGAGGGTGGCCTGTAGCATACTACAATTTGTAGAGCAGTTTTGCCTATGGTTAGTTGCACCTGGATGGTTTCGAAGCTTAGTGCATTGCCACCAACCTGGAGGTGTGGGTATCCTTTATGAATATGGATACACCCTCCTTTTGTGGTGTGGTCCGGGTTTTGGGGCGGAGCATGATATGAGGTAAAACCTAATAGTGCCGGGTGCTCTCAGGAGCCTTGAACCAGGTTTCAGTTACAGCACAGACATCGATGTTCTCCATACTGAGAAGGGCCTCGAGTGCGTGCATTTTGAGATTTAGACTTCTGGCATTGAGCAGCATTACCCTCAGTTTCTTTCCATTTTTGTTTTCTACGCTGGTAGGTTTAGAATTTGAGCCTTGCCTAAAAAGGCACTATGGGGGTGGCAAGAGCCTTAGCCAATATCCAGAATCCCAGGGGTGACAGGTGCAAGCCGTCCCTTGTGAAGCAGCATGGCTTGTCAAGCATGTCATCCCAGGCAGACAGACACTGGATCCCCTTTGAATGACACCAGACATTAAGCCAATTGTTAAAGCTGATCATCTTGTCTCTATATTGTGGCATCATTCTTGGTGAAGGAAGGATACTGCTCAGGGTTAGGGTCATACCTGCCTGGGCTACATAATCAGAGAGCTCCTCTATGTGTCTTTTCATGTAGTCCAGGGAGGTACATCTCAGGTCGTTCACACCAGCATGGACAATGACTGTGTCATATTTGTACTTGCCGTGGAGTGACCCGAGTGCTTGTGTTATGTGGCGGATTCTAGCACCCGATAGGCAGCTTACTGTGACCCTCTCCTTGTTCAGCCTGGTGAGTGGGACGTCAGTGTGTCTGACTATGGAGTCACCTATGACAAGTATGTTTGGTGTTGTATTTGGCCTTAAGGGCTGTGACTGCTTTGCACACTGCTTTTGTGGTTTATGTGTTGCTTGTGGGGTGTCTTGAGGTAGCAGTTGTTTGGGTGTCTGCTTTGGAGGCCTCTGCTGTTTAGGTAAATATTTACTCAGAGCCTCCAAGTATGTCTTTGTGTGTTTATGTGTTTGATTCAGTGGTGTGGTAGCATTATGTGAGGCTGGTTTTGTGGTGTGTGTAGTTGCCTTCTCCTCCTGTCTGGTCTTGCCAGTCCTGAGTTGAGAGAAATCAGCCATCAGTTTGGCTAAATAGCTGCATCTCTCACAAGTATTTGTGTTATGTGGGAGGAGGAGAGGGTTGTCTGTGTACATGAGGCAGTTATAACATTGCCTCAAGATTCCCAGATTCACCAGCTGGACAGGAGAGGAGATTGACAACTGAC
This sequence comes from Protopterus annectens, assembly GCF_019279795.1. NCBI lineage: Eukaryota > Metazoa > Chordata > Ceratodontiformes > Protopteridae > Protopterus > Protopterus annectens. Next base: position 1,393,864,560 of record NC_056737.1, on the reverse strand, counting down.
CTTTGGACATGCTAGAATAATATTGGGAATTCCTTAATAATTGAAAACAAGGGCCAGTGGGGAGTGAGGGTGTAGTGCTTTTAATTTTTAGTGCTGACTTATATAATTGCTTTAGTGAGCAAGTGCCAGGTAACTTGAGTGCAATGTGTTACAAGTAACTAAATGCAAAACGACAAACAGTAACTTTCTTTCAAGTGAAACAAGGAAATAAGTACAGTAAGCAATGCAGATATCACTAGTGATCCACAGAAGCGCTGAGAAGCCGCATATTAGGTGGAATTAGCTTCCAGGGAAATAACAAGCAAACAAACAACAAGCATATAAACAAAGCTAGATTCAGCAGGCCTGGATCTAGTCTATGCTAAAGCAAACAAGGTGTACCAATTTCAGTAAGATACAGTTCAAATATTCAGGCACTATAAACCTTTAACCAGAAATTCCCAGCTCAGTAGGGCAGAGTCCAGCCTCTTCTCCCACAAGCGTGCAGACCACGAACCTTCTTAATGTAAAATAACTGGCCTGAAGACCAAGTGCCTAAACCAGAACTAATACACTTGGACACTGGGCTCTCAATCAGCAGTTCCCATCTTAGAAGGATGAAAGCTACCTGTCCTGCCACCACAGTGCTTGCCACAAACCTTCCTAATGTAAAACAACTGGTCTGAAGCCCAAGTGCTTAATCCAAAAGACTTAGAATGATAGCTACACTTTAATCAAGTTACAACCAAACAGTAATAAATACAATTGAATACTTTAGAGAAAGTCTGGATTAGTGCTCAAGTTACACAAACAACGCTAGATCCAGCAGGCCCGAATCCAGTCTATGCCACAGCAAACAAGGCGCACCAACTTCAGTAAGAAGCAGTTCAGATATGCATGCCCTATAAGCCTTTAACCAGAAATTCCCAGCTCAGAAGGGCGGAGTCCAGCCTCTCCTCCCACAAGAGTGCAGACCACGAACCCTCTTAATGTAAAATAACTGGCCTGAAAGCCCAAGTGCTTAAACCAGAATTAATACACTTTTAGTATAACAGACACTGAGCCCTCAATCAGCAGTTCCCAACCTAGAAGGATGTAAGCTACCTGTTCTGCCACAACAGTGCAGACCACAAACCATCTCAGTGCAAAACAATTGGTCCGAAGCCCAAGTGTTTAAACCAAAAGGCTTAGAATGAGTTACACCAAGCAGTAATAAATACAATTGAGTATTTTTAAGATGATGCAAAAGTAAAATGAAGTAGGTAGAAACACAAGTACAGTAAAAGCAGATGAAATTTTTTTTTTTTTTATCTGAACAAGTGCTGAGATCAAAGAAACAGATTTGAGAGCTGAAACTAGAAAACTGGCTAGTTATAAGAAACAAAACAAGCTAGAAGGCTTCCCTCAAACACAGAAGGGCTTGGGGGCTCAGAAGCCTACAAATAGTCTATACCACTTAACAGGAAAGGCAGGAAATGAGCTTAATTTTTTTTTGTCTGTTTCCCAGATGCTCTCTTTGTACACAGTAGGAGTGCCTGAAATCAGAATATGATCTCACTGCACTCAGTTGAGTGAGCAAATGAGATGAGCCCAGAGGCAGGCTGAGGGGCGGGCAGTTTCAAGGCCACTAAGATTAACACCAAAACAAAACCAGGGAGGGTGGGAATAACTGAAGAACAGAAAAACTGCCAGTTCAGTTAATATTCCTTCAACACAGTTAAAATCAATTTAAATACTCCCCGGGATTCATGAAGCTCGGCGCAAGGCCGGCGTAAGGCCTGCGCCGGCGGTGCATGGAATATCCGGCGCAGTAGTGCCATATACATATTAATGAGAGTGCACCGGAATCACAGACACGTGCGTAGTGTACGTGAGCGAGCCCAGGTAGGATGCGTCTGGAGGCGTGTCTAAGCCGGCATGAGGTGAGCAACCTAATGTGCTGACAGCCACGGTCCGCCCACAATAGTAATGGCAGCAGCCAGGTCCTGTGCAGAATGAAACGCACGTACAGTATGCAACATAGTCCCCGTCCCAAATTAACGGAGAAGCAAATAGAAGCCACGAAGGCATAAGTGTACCCGTCCAAGGAGCAAAGGATACGCATAAGACCGCGTTAGTCCGCAATGCACTGGCCGTGTTTACACCCAGAGAAGGTGTACAGCCGCATGGCAGCCGGGCGCACCCACATAGGAGGAGCGACTAAGGTCACCACCTGTCCCACTTTGGTTGGGGCAGTCTCTCCATGGACAGTTGTGTCCCGAAAAAGCGTATTAGAAATGGCTGATGTGCTACGATTGTAGGACACAATGATATCCCGTATTTAATGTAATGGTAGCATGAATTGGTTATTTCTGTAACAGAAATACCTAAATGACACAAGAAACAGAATAAGCAAGGAAATTGCCACAATAATAAGCATATTATTTAGGCAAACAAGTGAATTTCTATGCTATATAGTGACCGTTTGTATGTGTCGGCCTGTAAAGTCAGATGTGAGTCCCGGAAATATCCCAGATCGGAAAATGGAAAAGGTGGAAACCCCAGTAGCGACATGGGCATGGTCACCAGGGTTACCTGCTGTCCCAATGTACCATGGACAGTCCCTGATTGGACAGTCATGTCCCTGCAACAATCGTAAAAATGGAAAATGACCTCCAATCCCCTGCCACGCAAATTCCCGCAATATACATGTAAATAGTAGCATAAAACATATACATTACGATATGGAACACAGACATGGCATAAGAAAATAAATAAGGAACCCAAACGCTTACAGAATAAGCTCATAGTATGGCAAACAAGTGAAGTTCTGTCAACTGCACTAGCCCTGGGTATGTGTAGTCCTGCAAATTCGAAGTGTCCACATAACATGCCCCACTTGATGAAAACCAA
>NC_056737.1:1393807769-1393823673 GCF_019279795.1 Protopterus annectens | reverse complement strand
ACCCCTATTTACGGACCGTAGTGTTCACGATCGGTGCCGGATAGCACATTCAGATTTTCGCCGCACATGCCTGATGCTGTGTAACGCTGCCGACGGACCGTGTGGAGTCTACCTTATGGCCGCCATACCTACGGTCATGGTTTGTACATCGTCCTTTGCATCTCCTGTTGGCTATGGCCCTGTGGTACACTTTGGGACATTTCCGCTTTGCATCGCTTTTACGCCGCCACGTGCATAGCCACTGAGGAGATGTCAGTACTACTTTGTGGGTACTGCTGTACATACGCCTATGGTTCCTGTATTGTATGCCTCGCCTGTTATTACACTCCGCCTGTGACATGTCATCTACATACACAGTTTACACTGGCACACACATTACACACACACAGCGGAACACACGACAACCTCACCTCACACATACACATATTGCCGCCATGGCTGTCAACCTTCTATTTCCAGAGTGAGGAACACACACAGTAGTAATGTGAAACAAATGGGCATAATGTGGAACACATAGTAATGGCATAGTGACAACTTCAGCTAAGTAGGTCATAGGTTGATTATAATATGCTGATTTACTTACAGTGAAGAACCTTTACTGACTTACTATGAGTACATTCTATTTACCAGGATGTCATTTATATACATTCCTAACAATGGATGTTTGACAGACATTTTCAATGTGGAACTTGGAGGAACTGCGAGGAACATGAACTGTTTTACACCCCAAATGAAGTACGTTCCTCATAATGTCGTACACTTCACTGGTATGCTTTCCGCCGCACCGACGGTTGAACACAATACCTACGTTGGCGCGCGCCGGTGGCGGCGTGTATCTCCGCACTCATATCCTATGGATATGACATGCACATATCTAGGGTTGCCACCTTTTCAAATGCCCAAAGTGGGACATTTTTTGTAGAAACGTCAGATTTTGCATGCAAACACATACCCACGGCCAGTACAAAGGACAGCAATTCACTTTTTTGACAGAATACAAACCTGTAGCATTACAGTTGCTTATTCTGTTTATTATCATATTTAGATGTTTCTTCTACAAAATAACTGTTTTATGCAACTAATAAAGAAATTATGGGAAATAGTTTTGTCCTACAATCTCAGGACATTTGCCATTTTGTCAATGTGTTTGCAGGACACAACTGCCCAAAGGGGGACTGTCCCTCACAACGTGGGACAGGTGGTAACCCTACACATATCCCGTTACTGTACCGTGGACTGGTGACCATCCCGACATGCGGATATGTATTGATGCAGGTTAACATTTCCATGGCTGGCGTTACCTGCCCTGCCCACCCTCCAGGATGATCGGGTTGTCGGTCACTATGTTTACTATGTGGTGATTTCGCGTCTTACTTATCTGTGAACTTGCATCCCTGGGTTCCATATTACCCTGTTGTACTTTATATCTGTGTATGCGTACATATATTTCTACATGTGTACTGATATGTATTTCCGTATCTGTGTATGCACATGAGTACATATGTGGTCGACTTGCGGCGATAGTGGCAGCATATGCTACGCCGTGTGCTGTAGAACCGGCGCGTTGAGGTGTTGGCGTTCCATGCTCTGCTGGCTATTGGGTGTTCAGAGAATGGGCGGTGGCTTGATGGAGTTACACATAGGTCCGCATACGGTACACATTACGGGCGGACATGTTTGTGTGGCGCCCATTTTACTGTGTGTGCAGGTCAGGAGGTGTCAGTCCATGGGGCCTACACTGTCAAAGTATGTGCTATGCGTTCCCTCTTTGCCAGGGTGTAGGCATATTGGGTACGCCTCTGTCTACCTACTGGGGCTGGCTCAGTGTGTCCATGGCGCTGAACGCCCTGTGCCTGTGCTTGCCCTGGCAGTTGTGGCGGGCTTGGTGGCCCTCCGGCATTATGTCCCTGCAGCAGCTGTTTCCGCAGAATCATATTGTGTAGCATACAACATACTATGAATATGTGGGCACTTGTGCCTGGAGAGTACTGCAAGGCTCCACCGGATGTATCCAAGCACCGGAACCGTGATTTCAACATCCCAAACACACGCTCTATGATTATTCTCGTTTGTGCGTGTGCCTCATTATGGCGTTCTTGCATGTGTGTGTGTGCATTTCTGATGGGTGTCATCAACCACGGCTCCAGTGCGTAGCCAGCATCCCCCACAAGGTGACCTTGTGTGATGTCCCCCCTGGCGAATACCTGATACAGCTGTGAGGCATGCCAGATATGGGAGTCGTGGTAGCTTCCAGGGCTGCCAGCACACACATCCATAATAATGCCCTGCGCATTGCACACGACCTGGCAATTGATGGAGGGGTATCCCTTGCGGTTTATGTAGCGTCTACCCTGCTCCCCGGGTGGTGACTTAATTTCTATGTGCGTGCAGTCTATCGCACCCAGGACCTCCGGGTATTGTGCCACACGGTGGAAGCGGGGCATATTGCTAGCCAACTCCTCCTGAGATGTGGGGAAATTTATGTGCTCATGGGCATGTGGTAACATGGCATCCAGGAACTGGTGTAGTACCCTGGATGCTGATGCCTGTGAGATGCCCATTATGTCCCCGGTGGGCCTTTGAAAGGTACCTGTAGCCAGTATTCGCAAGCTCACACATACCTTTGTGTCCACTGGGATGGGCTCCCCTCTGTTGTCTCTTGTTCTCAGGCACGGCCGGCACAGCTCCACTATTTGCTGTAACGTGTCCCTGTCCACCCTGTAGCGCTCTACTATCTCCAGGTCTCGCAGCCCCTGGTAGGTCACCCTTGGTCTGAACAGTCTCCTTCTCCTGTGAGGCCTATGGTAGTTGTCGGCACCACCCTCCACAACTCCGTCTGTCTCTGCCACATACCTATGCATCACGGCCACGGCGGCACCCAGCATATACATGTTAAAAGTTCCCCGTCTGTTTACACCCTACGGTGCGGCGTTTGGGAAATCGCGCTGTGTGTTGTGTGCATTCACATTTAATACTGTTGTGCTGTATACCCGGTGATGTCATTGGGTGTGTCTGTGCGGCCGTATCCATGGATTATTTCCGTGGTTTTACGGTTGCAACTGCAACGGTACTGCCTGTAGTGTTACATTACAGTTGCCTGCATTGCCTTCGCCTTGCATCTTACATTACTGCATCCTGCAGGCACATGGCATATGATGCATTTTATCTGCAGCCGCAGTTATGCTACCTCTGTACTTGGCTGTGCTATTTCGGTTCTTTGCTCTTTGCATTTCTACTACATCCCCTACTATCTTTGCACTCATATGCCTCCCTTTTCCCGTTATGCAGGAGTCTGCATGCAGAGTTATCAGCTGCCGGCGTTTGCCCTTCCTGCATTGATTGGTGTTAATTGCTCATTACGGATCCATTTACACTGCTTCCGCATTTCCTCGTATTCTCCGCATTACCTTCCTATATCCGTGGTTGTTGACGGTGAGGCCGTCACATGACTGGTTTAGGGAACGTAGTCATACTCGTGCACATGCATTTGTATGCGCATTATGTACTCTCAGCGCATCTATTTCCTAACACGCCAGTCCTGATGCTGTGATGTGCATTGTACAGCCCAGATTTGCTGACCTCCAATATCCTTCCTCCTACAGTGGCACACCCCTCTGTGGTTGACATGTATCTCGTGTAGGCCTCTCCTCGGTGTAGTACCGCTACGCCGTTTGCACCATCCTTACGCCGGCGCCGTTTTTGCGATTCACTATTATCTGCCTCATTTGCATGGAATTGACTACTAATACATGGTTACGGCGCCGGACACCGCAACCACTCCTTGACAACCATTGCGCTGGGGTTGCAGCTTTACATACATACTATGGTGTGTGGTGGCTGTGCAGTTGATTTGTGTTCTACTGCTTTTTTAGGACATTGTCATATTATTTCATTGCTTTGCAACTTCTGTGCACATATCCCGGGGGTCTGCTGTTCTTTCTACGTACGTGTCATTTATGTCATTTTCTACATTTTGTGCATATTTTCTTTGGACATTCTCGGTGCCTTTCCACATTGGCATATTGCACCTATATGATACCTGACTTTGACAGCCTTCTGTTACTCCTCCGGTATGTTTGGGTAAATGTAAACCGTTTTTTTTGGTTTACATTGCCGTGCCCTTACGCTACGCCTGCGCCACTTCGTGGATCGCTATTTGCCCTCATTTGCATGGTGCTATACCGCACACAGTGTGTTTTGCATACCTACGCCGGGGGCGGAGACGGTCCGGCGCACGCCGGTAGTGCACGTGGGATTCATTCATACCTGAATCGCTAAGCAGCCATATTTGGCGTTATAACGCCGACGCTATGCTGGCGCCTGGCGCAAGGTTCATGAATCCCAGGGACTGTATTTTTTTTTTTTTAAAGTGCAGATAAAGGTACTTAAATTCTCTTATACATCCAGTTGAATATAACCAAGTTGTTAGCCGGCCAAAGCTGAGTTTTTTAAGCAGAAAATATTTCACAATGCACCACTTAACTAGGCAAGGACAGGAAATCAAATAATGTGGCTACCCCCACACCTGTAATTACTAGCAAATAACAAAATTCAGCAAACATTAGCTTCTGTTCAAGTTACTAAAGAGCAGAAGAACAGAAAAACTGCCAGTTCAGTTAATATTCCTTCTCTCAAGATTGATGGAGGGACCCGGATCCTGGACTGAGTGTGTTCCCTGCCTGCTCTTAAGGGAATTATTGCTTGATGCATAGATCTGCATCTGGAAATACTAGGTGTATCTATTTTTGTTCTAAGTGAATGTCCCTCTCCACTGTCAGTGGTGAGGATTCAGGCTCCTTGATTTCTGGCCCAGAGTGGAGATCTCACAATCTGGTTAAGCATTTTTTACTTTTTATAGTTTGATATATAACATTTATTATAAATGTTATTTACTATGTGCAGGCACATTTGTAGTGACAGTGACCATAAAGGAGCAGGCAAAATGAACATACAGCACACAGGCAGAGTGTCTCATTCAAAACTAGACATATATTTGCACTTCAAAGTAGCTGTAGAAGACAACGATTCAGTGTCTATAGAAGTGCTTATAAATAACATTCCCTAAGATGCATGCTAGCTTCATAAAGAGGGCTGCTATAATGAAACGTGTGTCAGTCTAGCACCATTTAGAAAGAGTAGCATCTATTGGTGGTTTAAGATCCCTGCATTAGCCTTGCCTACATCACAGTTGCCGACAGCATAGCATGTCATCTAATCCCAAAGAGCCTTTGCAAATATTGTTTGTATGTGGTTTCGGAAGTGAAAATTTGGGGGTGGTTCTAAGGAACCTTCCTACATTCTGGCATGTGGCATACTCTGTTCTCAGGCACAGAAAAAATACATTGTTGGCAGAGTATTTCATCTCATTTCAGAGTGCTTTGAATACAGTGCCTTCTTGTGCAGAAGTCACCTGTACCTTCTCTGTGGGTGTCATCACGCAAAACTCTGACAGTCAGAATACTTCATGGTAGCCTGCCATCATTAACAGTTCCTGCCAAAAGGCAATAGGTCAAAGTCAAAGATTTGCAATGATATCCCACTGCAATCAATAACCATTGATATCTCATATCTGTACAGCACATGCATCTCTGTCCAGTATGTATACAGTCTCTTATTTAACATATCATTTGCAATAAAGTTGTATGGTTGAAAGCATGTTTTGTGCAGTATTTAGTGCAAGGACTAGGGAGCATACTGAACTGAAATGCTCTTATTTGTGCATATAAGAATTCATCTGTAAGTCTTGAGTGTTTTCAAGTTTGCCAAACAGCTATGTAACTTGAGTGCCATATGTGCTGAAGAATTTTGAAAGGGATTGATTCAAATGAAATCATATTTGTGACATCATTGGTAAGAAACTAAGAGCAGATGTATACTGAAATAAGTAAACAAACATGCTGGGGCCTAAGCACAAATGTTTCTGGAGATTAATGAGCAGAGCATGCAAATGTTTTAAATAGCCATTCCTTTATCAGTAACATGTGTAACTAATAATATAGATTGCACATCTCCAGTTTTGGATTTTGAACAAAATTCCAGTCAATGAACCTCTTTGTATTACTTGAGTATTGCAGTTACATGGTTGCCATTATTCTGTCACCACCATTTTAGATTTATTCTTCAGTACAAAGCATATTTAATTACTTGTAATCTCATTCAGTCTATTCACATCCTGATTAATATTATTCAATAATACTTACATGGATCATACATTCTCTTTTAAACAATAACATTATACATTTCTACAAAAAATACATCATACTGAGTTTTCAATAAGCCCGTCACATAATGTTTTGCCTGCAAGTAATGCTACAGTAACTGTTTCCATGAATGTTGTACATTCCTGCCAAAAAGGTTATTATTGTGTTTGACTTAAATTGTTTCCGTCTTGTGTAAGATTTTTGAACCATTTTCCTGTATTACTACACATCATGTTTTGGTTTATCAGTATTAGATTGGTGAAATAAATGAGGACTGAATAATGTACTGAATTAAAATGAAATGTCATAAAACTACTTACTGTCTTAGTGTTAATAAACAATAGCCAAACTATCCATTGTCTTATTGATAATGTCCCTTACAATGTTGTTATATGCAATCAGTGATAATACAATTACTCCTATCAATCTATATCCTTTGCTAAGATCTATATGAAAAGAATCCTTCCAGTAACAGACAAGTGTTTTTTTTTATTTTTTTTTAACAAACAATAGTACCTAATTTGAAATAATACATTTGATGAGCCTTTCTTTACACCATTCAAAACCAGCCACGGAGGTGCAGCGGTAGCGTTGTTGCCTCACAGCAAGAGGTTTTCCTGTTCGATTCTCGGCTGGAGTGCCTTCTGTGTGGAGTCTGCATGTCCTCCCCGCAGTTGAGTAACATTCAAAAGACATGTGTGAATGGGCATACCTTTGCTGAAGGTTGGGTGTTGGGCTGGCAACTCTTCACCATAAAAATCTGCTGCCAATCATTAGCGGACCGGAGTTCTGCTGTGGCGACCCCTAACCAGGGAAAGACCAACAACAAAGATATTCTTTAGTTTTAAATTTCTCTGATGTCAGTTGGATGAATAAAACATTTTTAATGATGAGCATATTTTTTCATTGCATACTGAAAACATTTAGTTAAGCCTAAAGCAACTGTTATTGGAGATGGCAACTAATACTTGTATGTTAAAATGTGGCATTATTTTTATATCATATACATTCACATTCATAGTCCTGAAAAATAAGTTTTTCAATATAAACATCCAAAAGCAAGCCCTATCTGCTGTATTATAACTTTCCCCATACAAATGCATCTGTTTTCTGCCCTCTAAATGTTTCTGAGTGACTTATACACTAGTGCTACATGAAAGTATATTTGTTCAACGATATGGTATGACTGATGGATTTGTTGAAGCCTTAGACAGTCAAATCCTAGGGTGTAATAGTATATGAGGAGAAGCCAGGTGCCATATTTCTTAAAACGTTGATTATTGTTTGCATTAACAAAACCCCTGATAATACCATATTGCTTTCATTCTAAACAGGTTGGCATTCTATGCTGTTTCAAATGCTATAGTTTAATAATTTTAACAAGTTATAGGCACTAATTTCAAGCACTCACTCTGCAAGGAGTCATTGTAACTGACGTCTAGATGACTGACATAAAATTCTAGGATGACTTAAATGACAGATTGTAGCACACTTTCTACAATGATTATTTCTGAGTGCTGCATGTTCTGCATTTAATCTACTTCTTTGAGAAGCTTTTAAGTCACTAATAAGTCACTAATCTGTGCACCCATCAATACTTCCACAATATTCCACACTGATCCCCATAAGTGTGCTGCTTTCTACAATGATGGATTTCAATGCCACCATCCTCTCATCTGCAGGAAGCCCTCCATTTACTGTTTTCCTGTATCTTGATCTATTTTATTCAGAGTTTGTGATGTTGCTGGGGTGATCACAAGTAAGGTGCTTAGATACTTATTTATTTTCCATTGTGGCTGGTTTATAACCCATGTAATCTGCTAGTCAGGGCACAGATAACTCACGTGTGTCTTCTCTGTGAAGCTCCATAAGGGTAAAATGTCTGTTCTAGCTGTAGCAAATAAATGAGTAGGTATGATTCTGAAACTATTCTGAAGAATTGTGAAATTGTACAAATTACCATTATAGTCAAACTCTTTAAAGCATGCGGATATGTTTTCTTTTCATTTTGAGGATTCAGTGTCTGTCTTAAATGCATTCATTTTGAACTGACATGATACCTGAAGTGAAAGTCACATACATTTCTCTATGAAAAAAAGAGTTTTACTGTTCAACAGAAAGCTGTCTCTAGCAAAATGTCTAAGAAAATTAAGTGCTGAGTTACATGTAAGTCAATATGTGTAGAATGTGACTGTATCTATATATCTAACCGAGATTCCATGTACCATTTCATAAGACTTTCAATAACAACTCTCAGATTTAAAATTGCCTTCTATATCTGAAAGAAACTAAATGCAGTAATGCATAGACAGGATAGTGTATGAAAAAGTAAAGTCACAATATACTTTTTTGTACAGGTGGATATGTATGTTTATAATTCAAACTGCTTTACATGCCCAGGACAGATATCTGCACTGAAAGGGCATTACATCAGAAATAAAAACCATACATTTCTCCACAATGTGGTATTTTCTGCCATTGGAAATGTACTATTACCTTACCAAATTCTTACACATGAAATGACAGACTTTAAATGAAGCAAAGACACCAGTATATGGAATACGTAATGGAGTGTTATAACATTTTCCTGAGAATTTTGCTATAAAATTCCATATGATTTCAGAAATGCAAGCTTTATATAAAACAGCAATGTTGCTCTGTTTGTGCTGTTCTGTTTAGCCTTGCAAATGCATTAAATATTAAAAATTATATCTTTATTTTGTTGATAAATCATAAGAATGTAATATAATATTTATTTCACAAATATGGTTATTTTCTTTTAAATTTTGCAACATAGCTGGGGGGTCAGTATTCAAAGAGACTAATCAGGCAACTGTGTTGCAATAAATAGAATTGTAAAAGTTATAGACTGCTAACTGCTGAGACTTAGGTATGAATAAATGTTAACATAGCACAGACATGCCTGGGGCTTTGATGCATACTAAGTAAAAAGAAACTCAAAAATAGCAGTCTCTGCAAGAAATAAGACCATACTTTGAGAGATCACATGACAAGGAACCATGGGCATGCAGGCTGTGGTCTGATATGATGTGCATTCACACATGCTCCAAGCACCTGAGAGCTCAATAAAAAAGATTCACAACAAAATTCCAAAATTGTTGTCATTTAAATGGAAGAGAAGGGTGGTGACAGGGCAGTCCATAAGGAGAAGCGCAAGCAGAACACAGAGAATGAGAATGATAAGGGGTGAGTGTTACTGAGGTATGGGAAGAAAAGGACTACTGTTGTTTTTTTTTTTTTTTGGACAAGTGACCATTTTCTTTTCTTGAGTAGAAGTATAGAGAGAAATAGAAGAATTAGCAACTTAAGGGTAGAAATCAAACATCTCAACTGTCACTATTTTGGAGGAATAGTCCTATTTTCAAATCCAATTTAGCATGTCCCTATTGTTGGAGTATGCCCCTATTTTCAGGCTTGATTTATCCCTTCACATAACTTCTGAATCCCCATCATAACGTGATTTGTGAAGTTATCTCATACACACAATTCCACACTTCCTGGCTGACATACTAGTGGCAAAAATAATTAAGAGAAAGAGGGCACACGGTAGATAAATGCCTTCTTTTGATGCAAATTTAAATGGCCTTGTCTGGTGGAATTTAATGATTTAGTTCATTACAGTCTACAGATTTTTACACTGTCTCTTCAATAATGTGCTTATATTTTTCCATCATCTTTATCACTTTCTGTTTTCTAAAAGCACACTACCCTCCAGCTGTGTATGTGTGTAACAAAGGCATCACCCATAAACCTTTCAGATATGCTAACATTCCAGTCACATCACACTAACATTCCAGTCACATCACACTAACATTCCAGTCACATCACACTTGCGCATATGATGATGACTGTGCCCTGTCTACCAAGGTGACTAATATTAATATGATAATGTCTAATGTGGAATGTACCCAGTCAATGCACTAACATACATACCCTGGTAATATAAATCCATGTCTCAGTCTTACATTGTGCATGCCTTGCCATGGCCCATGGTTGTGGAGCAGATGTCACATCATTGCCAGAGCCATAATGCACTGTACAATATGCCAGTGCCATGGTGCAGTGTACTGATCTCAGAGAAGTGGCCTTCTCATGTTCAAAAGAAATTCATCAGGGCTGAGAGTTCATTGTGTCCCAAGTTTAGTGTGCTTGCCAACCCCTCTACTCTTCCAGTGTGAGTGTTTTCCCCTACATGAGTCAGATACCTGGAATGTCCACCCCTTGCAGCAGGGTCACAATTAAACCAAAGATGAAAACAAAATCTAAAACACAGACTGCAGTGTATGTTGCTATCCATTTATATACAGAATGCATTTTTTATCTGCCAGAATAGCCCCCCCCCCCCCCAGCACTTTTTTTTCTTTTTTTCTGGTCATTTTAAGATAAAATGAATGCATAAATAAATAAAGCTAAAATGAATTCTAGTTGCTGGTGACTAAGGTTTAACTAGCACAACCTAGCAATGGCAAGCAAGAGCTTTAAATTCCTGTTTGAATTAATTCCTGACACTGACCTGCAGCTTCTGGGGTGGCTGATAAGTTTTGTTTATTCTGCTACCTTGTCCATCTCATGGTTCAGTGGATTGCGTTTCTATATACTACATTACCCTATCAGTCAGTCTACAGGCCCTCCCCTGCTCAGCATCCCAACCAAGGTTACTTAATCTCCCTGGGCAATGGTGCCATTTTCAGAAGCCATTCAACAGGGCTGAGCAGTTCTTTGCTTCCCAAGTTTAATGTGGTCTCCAAGTAAGTGTACTGCTTACAATTTTATCATCAGGTGTTGCAGATTGTAAAAACAAATCCTGTATTTTCAGTTTCCCTGAGTGATAAATTAGCATAATTTTAATTCAGTTATTGCATCTGTACAGCTCATAAATTATATGCTTTCAGAACATTGATTTATTAGTACCCAAGACTGCCTTATCTTTACAAGTGTTGAGTTGTGCTCTTAACTGCAAGTGTTTAGTGCTTGTAACTGCATTTCACTATACCACCGTTGAGTAGTGCTTTTAACTGCAGATTGCTAGACCATCATTATTACAGAATTAAGGCGTACACTGCAACACTGTTTTTGTAATCTTTTTTGATTGGTTTTAGCTCATTTTTATGCTGTGCTATTACTCGATCTTGCTGTTCATGGTATATTCTATTTTTAAGGGCATTTGGAACATGTTATGTTTATTCAAGTTGGTCTGCTCCTTTTAATTAGTGCTGAGTTCGCCAAGTTTTAAAGTGATATTTTTTTTCAATTTTATTGAATCAATGCATGTTAATTTTTTTGTTGAGCTGTTTTTAACTTGTGTTTTTTGCAGTAATTGTATTTTAATATCTGGCCCTCCATTTAGCTACACCAGACTTCTGCTGTACTGTTACTAAGCTGGTTTCCCTGTTAACACCTAATTTACATTCAGCTAACAGTTATTGGTAGTTTTCCTAGATGGATGCTTATTTTCTTTTATCCTTCTCTCTAATTCCCCTCCTTAAAATTGCTTTTCTTTTACAGCCCTTCTACTCTTCCAGAACAAGTGTTTTCCCCTACCTGAGTCAGATGCCTAGAATGTCCATTCCCCTTGCAGCAGGCTCATGATTAAACCAAAAAGAAAAACAAAGGGGTAATTCAATAAACCCTACATGGAGCGATTCTCGGTGTAGGAATAGTGTAGTGGCCTGAACATGGAATATGGTCGATGAGCGATCCAGGAAACAAGGCTGGGGGCCGACACCATGTGGACACGGAGGTGTTCACAGAATGTAAATCACCTCATATGCTGGTGAAATCCATGCAAATGAGGTGAATTTCCGGGTCTATATTAATTCAATGAAAATCCATTACATCAAATACTAAAACAACGACAAGTATTACTCAAAACGTGAAAATACCGAACGCACTAAACCGCAAAATTTAAAACATCGAACATTCATAGTCGGCCAACCCCACCACCCACTACATACTACCTACCCAAACAAAATAAATAAACTACATACATACACTAACCAAACCCTACTCCTAACCCTAAAGTAACGCACCAAAACTCAACTTCTAACCCTACACTAAACCCCACATACACAACTATCTATGCACTATCCTTAACCCCTCCCTAATCCTACGGTCCGTAACTACCGCACACTTCCCCTACGGAGATAGACCCAAACAAAATAAATAATACACATAAATACATTTAACAAAACCCTACTTCTAACACTACACTAAATCCTACACACATTACCTATCTATGCACTTACCTTAACCCACACCCTAATCCTAAGGTCTGTAACTATTGCACACTTACCTTACGGAGCTATACCGCAGACGGGCCAACCAAAACACTTTGACATTTCGAATTTCACAATTTTGCACATTCAACGATTACATATTTCACACAATACGTGTCGATGATTTCATATTCGCGTAAACGGAGTTTTGACAATCTAATAGGAACCCGAATTTCTAATTCAGCAAGCAGAAAGGCACCCATGTAGGTGTCGTTAACATGCATAAAAAGTGTAACCTGTTACAAACCATATATTGGAGAATAAAATTTAAACAGGGGCTGTAACAGCCCAAATAAAAGGTTGTATATTGCACAGTAGGCATGCAAATGGCCAAAACTATGGCCATTGAGTTAAAAAAGTAATGCAATATATGAAAAATGTAACTTTTTTTTTAATACATATGTCACATTTAAGCAGCAGGCAGCGACGCACAAATGTGCTATTTTGCAAAAATAAATAAATAAATAAATAAATACATAGTGTAAAATATGAAATTTAAAACTATGCAAAGGTATTGCATTAAACTGGCCAGCATGCAGAGTTATACAATGGCAGGTTATAGTGGCAGCTATGAGATAGGCCCTGATGTAGTACACTATCCAGGGTATATGCAATTAGGTAAATGTAAATGAGTCAGGACTATTGAATAGCAAAAAGGGCCACCGTGTCCCTAGGTATTAGCCATGGTAAGAGTAGAACTGTGTTGGTGCAGACAGAACAGACAGCTAACTTTAAAAGGGGTGTGTCACACCATACTTAAGTGGTTTAGAGCTTAGCGGCATTTGTTTGCTCTCAGTTAAGCACAGCTAAGTGGGGGGGGGATGTCTGAGACTGCTAAGCTCTGCTTAGCCTTGCAGTGCATGTTTTAGCTGGTTAAAGAAAAGCTGTGTGTGCCCACGTGCAGGGGAGGGTCCAAACTGTTGAGCAATGTTTATAATAGCACCTCGGGTTTGCACAGAATCCTGTGGGGCTTAGCAGTAGAAGAAATTGAAAAAAATAAAATAAAAGGAAATAGCCTGGAAAAGCCAATGAAGTATAAAAGACTGCTAAGCCCTGTTCCACTGACACTGGCCCATTCAAACCCCTCAGTGATATACCTGGCAGGTGGAATGTATCATAGTCAACCAATCACACAGGCTGCATCTGCAGCACACCACTATAAAGTATGCATACACCCTTCAATCTGATTTTTACCACATACTCTGCACCATTGGAGTACACACTTGGGAATTTTAACTGACAAAATGATAGGGGCTGCTGCTGCTCTGCTACATCTGCTTGTGCTAGAGTCTGAGGTCAGTGATGATGATGATGATGATGATGATGGTGACAATAGGCCCAGACTGAAGAGGAGAAGACTTCTCAGGCCCAGGGTAACCTTTCAGGGGCTACATGAGCTGGAGATAGTAGAGCACTACAGTGTGGACAGGGACATACTACAGAAACTCACCGAGCTTTGCCACCCTCAGCTCAGACCCAAAGCCAACAGAGGGGAACCCATCCTAGTGGAAACAAATGTATGTGTTGCCTTAAGAATACTAGCAATAGGTACTTCTCAAAGACTTACTGGGGACATCATGGGATCTCACAGGCATCCGCATTCAGGGTACTCCACCAGTTCCTGGATGCCATGTTAACACATGCCAGTGAGCACATTCATTTCTCCAGCACCCCTGAGGAGAGGACCAGTAATATGTGTCTCTTCCAACATGTAGCACACTACCCAGAGATACTGGGTGCCATAGACCGCACTTGTGTGCACATCAAAGCACCACCCAGTGAGGAGGGTATAGTCTATGTCAACTACAAGGGGTATCACTCCATCAGCTGCCAGGTCATGTGCAATACCCAGGGCATTATCATCAATGTGTGCGCTGACAGCTCTGGCAGTTATCGTGGCTCCCACATCTGGCATGCATCACAGCTGCACCAGGCACTTGCCAGGGGGGACATCCCCTACGGCCATCTACTGGGGGATGCTGACTACGCACTGGAACCGTGGATGATGACACCCATCAGAAATGCACACACACTAACTGAAGAACACCATAATGAGGCACACTCACAAGCTAAGAACATCATAGAGTATGTGTTTGGGCTGCTGAAGTCACAGTTTTGCTGCCTCAGCATATTTGGTAGACCCCTGTAGTACTCTCCAGCCACATGTGCACACATGTTTATAGTATGTGCCATGCTACACAATATGATCCAGTGGAAACCGCTATGACAGGAACATCATAGGGAAGTGACACACAGCCCCCCACCATTGCCAAGGTTTCCACAGGCACAGGGAGACTTGGAGTAGGAAACCCCTGAGCCTGACCCTGTAGGCAGACATAGGTGTGCCCAGTACACCCTGGCCTTGGCAAAGAGGCAATGCATAGCACAGGCACTGACAACCTAGGGATCCAGAGACTGACACCTCACTCTGACTCATATACACAATAAAAAGGATGCCAGCCACATCACACTACCTGCACCTTAACATGTTATAGGCTGTGTACTGCATGCATCTGACAGAGTCAGCCCTGAAGCACTGTCCTCTCAACTGCTGCAGGCATAAGGTAAGTCACCCTTCTTAACAACAAATGAATGGGGTAATAGACTGCGGTAGCATATCTATGCTGCATGTATGTAAGGGAATGGAGTGGGCTATCGGGATAGCAGCAGACAACTGATAGCTATGTGGAACAACAGGAACTCTCTGCCAAATAATGGCTTACCCAGAATATGCAGTAGGCCCCAAGCCAGCAAAACCCACTGCATTATGTGAGAGACTTACAAACAGTGGGGTCATAGGACAGATGCATGGATGTTAATGTTGTAGTCCCATACATACCTCTCAACCTCTTAGAGCAAGAAATCTGTACAAAAATATAAAGAAATGTGTGGTATAGGCCCAAAAACAGGGACAATTTTTAAATATTGCTCTTACAAACTTAGAAAGTTGAGAGAATAACAGGTTTTGCACTAGCATGAGTTTTCTGAAGGGTAAGAAGTCTGAAACTCAAATGAAGGTCATTAGTTTCTAACTTAGTATTTAATGATTTGCCAGTAGTTTTCCAGACAACCACAATTTTATGAAAAATGGACCCAAAATATGAGGCAAGCATCTGGACATTCTGCGAAAATCTGTACAGTTGGGAGATATGGTTCCCTACCCCCAACACACCCGTGTTCCCATAGAACTGCAATAACATTTATGTTTGTAAGGTAATAGCAGCAGACCACACATTCCCAGTGCTGGCTGTCCCAATCAACTTGCTAACATGTTCCATTTCCACAATATGCAGGGGTCAATGTGCTACATATGTGTGTGGTTAATAGTGTTAGGAAGTAGATAGCACTGACTCGTGGCTCTTGTTGCTTAGTGGGCTGGGTACATTATTGTTTGAGAGGGTCCGTGGT